>NW_013665777.1:634190-640477 GCF_000517525.1 Limulus polyphemus | reverse complement strand
ATCAAACAGCACTCTCCAACACTGAACAACATGCAGTCTTCATTTAAATTATATATATTTTAAATGTTCTCTCCATGATTACTGTTTAGTGTTTTATTTGTTTAATTATCATTATATTTAGCAACCGTACTTTGACAATGTATAAAGACTTGTGTAAATTCATTTTATTCTGCTTTAGATACTGAAGATGGAATCTGATAGCATTCCGAAACGTTTATCCATGTCTTCTTTTTGTCAATAAACAATGTTGTATATCATAAGTGTCGTAATTTTGTTTATCATCAAACATAAGTGAATGTGTAAAATAATATCTTCAGTCCCAATGAATAATTTTGTGAGTGTTAAGTTACTTCTGTGTTCCGTATAATGTTTGTTAGAATGGTGAGAGGCTTTCCAAAAACAAGTAGTTATGACGTACCACACTTTCAAATCATGTAAATGATCCAAGCATTGTACCCGTAACCCTAAGTTACATACGTCACAGACTATTCTAACTAACATATAGTGGGTTGAAAACCCCCAAGTGATAGCAATATGTACAGATTATCTGTGTCATTCCTTGAATCGGCTCAGCCTACCACTAAGGAGTGGATACAAAACAATACAAACTTCTAGCCCTTGCTGTGTGTAACCTTTGCCTGTCTAAAAGGATTAGCGCGTTTACGACCTTATGACGTGTGGTCAACATAAATGTGATTAACTGTATTCACGAACTGCCAGAAAATTCAGAAAAATTATTCGATTATACCCGAATAAAGATATATTCTATTGTAATCATGGAAGAGTAAAAAAAAAAAAACACAAAAAACTTGGCGAATAATCTTTAATCCCTTTAGAATAGAAACCAAGATGTTTGCATTATAAGTTGTATTTTGGTGTTTCGTAAAATATGTGTATATATATGTGTGTGTGTGTGTGTGCGTGTGTGCGTGTGTATATATACATTTCTATTATAGTTGTAACAAATACACGATCGCACTAACAAATCTATAACAAAACAATCATACCATATATACTTTTATCTTTTTTTATCAATTTAGCTGCTGGTCAAGTTAAGAATCTAACCTTATCACATTTTTTTCCAGTTTTTAAAGTAAATATTATATTTATCTTGTAGATAGCTTTCTAGGCTACATACCAGAAGACAGATTAACGTCAAAGAAAAAAAAGTAGATAATGGCGAAAAATCATCAATTCTGTTTATATCTATGATTTATGTTTTGCAATTATCTGTATTACATCAAAGGATTACAATTATCTGTATTACATCAAAGGATTATAGCATTGCTCTAAAGAGATAATTATGTAGTTTTTGTTTCAGAGCAAAGCCTCATCGGGCTATCTGCTGTGATCACCGCGGGAATCGAACACCGGATTTTAACGTTGTAAGTCCGTAAAGTGACCGCTGTCCCACTGGAGGACAGATAATTATAGAAAAATACTACATTTTTATTATAGATGTACGGGCCAATAAACACGTGTTCGTGCCAGTAAAACTGTAACACAACAATGTGAAATTTTCCCATTTATTTATATATTTGGGGTCAGTAATTAAATGTAACAAAAACACGTAAAACACATCTTTTTTTTATTAAGACCGTATTTTATATGGTTAAACCAAAACAAATAAGAGCGTGCGTCTTCTATGTCAAAGTTCGTTGCATAAGAAGTAAAAGTTTCTTAATTTGATTTTTTCAGTGAAGAAATACGTAAGAAAATTATATCAATATGATAGTACAGAAGAAAACTTTCCGTTATCGCATTATATGTTTGATTTTGAGAAGGGTCTTAAATTTAAAGTCAATCATGCATAAGTCAATCATAAGTAAGAATTTTTATTGGGTGAAGAAATAACATCATGGGAATTTCGCCAAGTATTACGCACTACTCTATGAGCTTTCATTCAATGTCACCATGTACGAGAAGTTCCTGAGGCGAAAAGTTTCCGAAATCAGGAAATTCGTATTTCCTTTCCTGAATCATATTACACAAAACCACGATTCTGCTTGACATTAGAACTAATGAAGGACAAACTTCCGAATTTCAGATTAGTTTCTAAGCCTTTATTCAATGATATTAAAAACACAGAGAGGAAAGGTACATCAAAACAACAACATCAACATTATTTTACTTTTTTACTTTGGCTACTTGAAAGCTTATTGTGTTGAAAGTTTAAATGTTTGGGCTCTAAAGTAAATACACCAGAAATTTAAGATAATTTAATTTGTTTAAAAGCTATGGCACACTAATAAAGTTTTAAAAAACAGCCAGATTTCGACGGTAGTTTTCAAATTCTTCAGTTTTAAGTGAGCCAGGCGAAGAGCCCAGGGATAGCATCTGTACTGAGAATCGACAGTTACAAGGCTCGTGCTGCTATATACCGGTAACTACGTTCTGTATTTTCAGTTTTGAAGGCATTATTGCCCTAACAATGAATTCTTCTATTCGGTAAACAGCAGCCGTCTAGGCGGCGAGTGCTGCTGTCTGGTTTCACTTTCTCAACAGTTTTAAATTCAAGATTGCTATAGTTGAACCTTGGGGTCTTTCATGTGACCATTTAGCCCGTGTGACGCATAATGTGCCATTCACCTTGAACATACCGAATATCAGCTTTTAAATCATTGTGTCTATAGATGATACTATTAAGTTCTTGCTGACATAAAATACGCGAACAAAATTGCACACAAATTGTTTTAAACGACAATTCACGTTTCTTTTTGTTTGTTTTTTTTTGTCAGCAAATCCATAAGCGCCCCCAGATTCCCTTTGATCTCCAATTATGGGGCATCCTTGCGTTTATTTTAAATTTTTCTTCGTTTATATTTTGTCCTGATTAAATGGAAATGACAAATAGTTTTGTTAAAAGTTTGAGGAGAAGATCAAAACTTAAATAAAGATATAGAAAGGTACAACTGCGACTGACTTTCTAGATAAACTAGGCCAAACATGTAACTTTCTCTGTTGTATCGATGTTAGTAAGTAAAAGCGGATGGACATGTGAAGTATGTTGTATCGATGTTAGTAAGTAAAAGCGGATGGACATGTGAAGTGTGTTGTATCGATGTTAATAAGTAAAAGCGGATGGACATGTGAAGTATGTTGTATCGATGTTAATAAGTAAAAGCGGATGGACATGTGAAGTATGTTGTATCGATGTTAGTAAGTAAAAGCGGATGGACATGTGAAGTATGTTGTATCGATGTTAGTAAGTAAAAGCGGATGGACATGTGAAGGATGAATATTTTCAGGTTAAAAGTACATATTTCGATTTGAAAGGTTGTTACAAAAAAGTCAAACACAGGGAGTAATTCAGCAAATTTATATTGTTTGTTTTGAAATTAAGCACAAAGCTACACAATGGGCTATCTGTGCTCTGCCCACCACGGGTATCGAAACCCGGATTCTAGCGTTGTAAGTCCACAGACATACCGCTG
This sequence comes from Limulus polyphemus, assembly GCF_000517525.1. Taxonomy (NCBI): domain Eukaryota; kingdom Metazoa; phylum Arthropoda; class Merostomata; order Xiphosura; family Limulidae; genus Limulus; species Limulus polyphemus. The sequence continues at coordinate 637,043 of NW_013665777.1, read as the reverse complement.
TGCTACTGGGGGACCTTTATATTGTACAGAAAGATTATATTATTAAAGCCTTGCTTACGAAGTTTATCAACATACGTTTGATGAAATCAAAAACATAAAAGTTTATGCTAACAAATCTGGTATAAGGTGTTGAAATGTTTCCTCAAACAGGACGTAGCAGTCACGTCTGACGTGTCAGGTAGCTAGAAGGAAGAAACGTTCATTTGTCGACAAAGAATCCCCGTTTATATATGAAGAAACGGTTGTATATTTACCCTAAGGTAAAATGTTTTCCTTTTACTTCATAATTTAGCATAAATGTATATATATTCGTGTATAAACCGCACTTCAAAGTTTGAAATCATAAGTATAAAAAATGATTCGTGTTTTTGTTTAAGCAACTTAATCAAAGTTTACACAAAAATGTCGACATTTCTCCTGCCGCAATTCATATATATAAGACCAGTTATTAAATTTATGGTGTTGGGAAATGTCATTAAAGGCTAAATAGTTTCAGTAGCATTTTTTCAATATTGTTAATTTGTGTTTTTTTTTTTGTTGTTGTTGTTGTTAAGCGTAGACTGCAAAATACGATTTCTGTCTAATCACACCGCAGGGATCGAACAACGTATAAAAATTATTTACATTATAAGCATTTAAGTCTAACACCGTGCCAGCAAACAAACCTTAGTAACTGGTACTAATGAACAAAGGGATGGTATAAGTTACCACCAGCAACAACAACAACAACAAAAATCGTGCTCCGCATCTTGGAGTCGTGGGGTGTTATAAGAGTTGCGGTCGAATCCCAGTATTCGATTAGAGGAACTTATAAGTTGGCGGTGGGTGATGTTGATTAGCTGTCTTCCCTCTTGCTTGGAACTTGAAAATTAGCGACGGCTAGCGCAGATAACCCTAGAGTAGCTTTGCGCGATGTTCAACGAACAACAACGCTGCAAGGCTATTTATCAAGATGCACGATCGGACGTGGCGACGTGGACTGTAACGACGTGATGAAAGTGCTATGTTGTATAAATATAATGTATTTAACCTATGTATATGATAAATATGCATGGAGCTAAAAACCGTTAGATTAAATAGTGTTTCGAGTGGACACTCTTTTGTAGAGATTACATATGTTTGACATATTTTGCACATGAGGAAACCGTCTGCTCCACATTTATTGTAACAGTTTGTACTTCACTGTGGTTTGTTAGGCCACTTTTTGAATACAAGACACATTGGCCGCAGGTAGACATCGGTTAAATTGGGGGAGTATTTACAATAAAAAAACTGGTATTTAGTAGTTTTCAAGGTTGTTTAGATTATAAATAAACTGGATATAGTGTTGGGAAACATTTAAGTAAACGACAAACACGAGGCGTTCTTCCTTCCAGCCTCGATGTACAGATTTAGCTAGAATTCGTACTTCATCCGGTATTTTCAGAAGAATACGCCCAACGTTAGCTAATAATTCGTTAAATCTGCCGAAATCAGTTTAAACACACATAACCAAGGTTTAGGCATATCCAGGTACCGTGGAACCTCTGGGGGTCAGGATATTAAAGCTATCTCCAATTTGCATACATGATCTTAAAAATAAGTTTTATATTAAGCTCATTTTGAAAAACAAAAACACATAAATCAACGTCACTATTTTTGACTAACATACAGTAACAACGTATTGATATCAGGTCCCTCCTCTGTAGCGATTAAAAACGGACTCAATGCGTTAAACTGCTGCTGTGTAACTGGTGTTTCAAATAAATCGTCTGTGTATGAGTTTGTGTCATGTTTTATTTTTAGCGAAAAGCTATACAATGAGATATCTGCGCTCTGTTCATCGCCGGAAATCGAACCCCGGATTTTAGCGTTGCAAATCCGTGAATTTACCGCTGACCCACCGGGACAAACCATCGGGAGCCATGAAGTTTTGATTATGCTTTGGATCACCGACTTATGGCGGTATCGATAGTAGTTAACAGGCTCACAACGTATTAACTCAACGCGCTGTCGAAGTAGCCAATCACACTTCACGTTGCATAGTACATTTTATCATTTTAAAAAGTGCCGCATACCTCAACTTCTGTCTCATACAGAAACTAGAGATTACATAGTATAGGTAGTATTTGCAATCCCTACTTCTGACACATCTCGGCAACACTTTCCTAACATATCTAAGCATTAGAACCATAACACGCTCACTGAGTACCCTATATAATACCTGTATATTAATGATATAAGTAAAAATATGAGGCATAGCAACTCGTTGAGTCAATACATTATAACCCTGTGAGCCTATCTACAGTGCCATAAAGGGTTGGTCAAAGGCGTAGTCGAATCTTTCGACAATGAGTTGAGTCAATACGTTATGATTCTGTTGGCTACTGATACATGTGTTGATCCAACGCATTGTAAAGACATCACGTGATTGAAAACAATGTTATCATTGGCTTGTAGCAAAACGCATTGAACCAATTTCTTATGGCCACGTGGCTTGAAATACATGTTTCTTACTAGGTATGATATTAAATGTATGCATTTCGAACAGCGTGTATATCACAACACTGACCAAATCGTTTTGTAAACAACTCAAGTGTTAGTACTTTGTAGCATTCATAACTCTATAACTGCTACAATATTATAAACAAATAACATACCATTTAATTAGTGAATCTCCTCTAAATTCCCAAGATGTACAACAAGTCAATTGCCCTGAACATACTGAACAAACTGGTATGTCATTTGTTGATAAGGTCTTAGCGATCGCGAAGCTAAGACTAAAAACAGTGTAAAAGAAATGTAAGCAAACCACATCTTTAAATATTTAATATATATTGTTACGTCTCCGTTCGTTCGTTAATTTTCCATAAA
>NW_013665777.1:611267-633593 GCF_000517525.1 Limulus polyphemus | reverse complement strand
CGCTATAACTCACGTCTCACGTGGCCAACAATATTCTGTCCGCATACATTCAATTACTCATTACCTCCCCGTCGCTTCGTGGCCGGTCTTATATATACAAGACTACACAATATCTAGAAGGATCATGAGGTTTAAGGAAAAGACGTGAATGTTCGAGAATGACGTGGCATGATACTAGTCGTAACAATATAATATACATAAAATAGAGTGTTTCATTTACATAATATACATAAAATAGTTCGCAGAGGACTTATACATTAAACATCATGTTTCGATACTCGTGGTGAAAAAGGTGGAAATAGTCCATTGGATAGCTTTGTGCTTAAACACAAAGTGAACAAACAAATAAATTTATAGAATATATTCATATGACTAAGTCCCCAGTTTTAAACTCATCTGTGGAACTTGTTATCATCTTACACCAAGAAGACACTGTTAAATGGCATACGAAGACAACAATGCTAATCTCTATTCAATTCAACACAGGTACTAAATTTAAGCGGTTTAAATTGTATCTGACCCAGCGCCACAGAAAGATCTCCAAATTTTCCCAAGACAATGTCAACAATTATTATGCACGATTAAAGCTTGTAACTATTACAAAATATATTTTCAATTGGAGAGATAGTGTTCAGGTATCAAGCCGACGAAAGCCAAATAGCATCATGGCATAAAAATTGTTATAATTTAATATTATACTGAAGAGTTAATCTATTCATGTTCTCCCCCCAGTGACACAGCAGTATGCCAGCGGACTACTAATGCGAGAAACCGAGTTACGGGTTTCGATACGCGTGTTGGACACAACACAGATAGCCCATTGTGTAGCTTTGTGCTTAGCTATAAACAAACAAACAAAATCACTATATAAACTTGAAAAACCAGCCTTTGGACCTGATGTTCAACTTCCACGTGCACTGATAACATAAGATGTAAGCCTCGAGTGTGCTTTACAGTCACGCCAAAACGTCTGAGTTTCATTCTCGAGGGAAACCCTTTACCAACATCCTGGAAAATTACTTGACATGTTTGTGATAAAGAACGATAGAAACACCAACTGTAATGTAGAAAAGAGTGTATTATTCTTGATGATAAAGACTGAAGGTCCAATATGAACAAACTACTAACACGTAAAAACACTTTTAAAAATTACCACCAAATCCCAGTTTTACGTGGTTGTATTGACGTTGATTAAATATGTACAAGAGAGAGATTTATTATATTGATTTTTTACAATATTCAAGGACAATTTTCCTAAATTCCGAAATAGCTCTTATAAGTATTATTTCGTAGAATCGGTGATTTGAAGTTTCGATCACCTAAGATGTAATTACACGAAATTGTTTTGAAATTAATGTAACAACGTTAAACCAGATGAGATAAAACTTTTATTTAAAACATCTCACTAAGTATGTAGACTTATATACGCAGATAAAGATACATGAAACTTAAAACCTCTAAATTTGGTTAAACTTTGCTGATTTTATATATATTACGATGGGGTTGCCATCTTCTGTCAATTTTTAGTACTACTACTAGTGTTAACAAACAAGTAAAACGAGCGATATTTCTTTGTATAGATGGGTAAATAAACTAATAAAACATATAATGTAATTAAAATAACAAAAACGACCAAATATTTCACTAGAATCCAAGAACGTGTAATCATGGTGTATTCTAGCAATTGTATTCTAGAATATTAAATATGAATCTTAGGCTATTCATACGAAAATATTTTGGAACGGAAATAAGAATCTAAGATTTAAAACACCGACACTTTCTATCTGTGAAATATTGTTCAGCATTAGGCTTATGCATATAACATTGCAAGTGAAAGTTTCTTCTCAGTTAAGCTATAAGTGAGTTATGAACGTGAAGAAACGATATCACATATTGCTATTTTTACCTAGTGATTCATGTGAAGGTATTAAACTAAACTAATTACTAGCGACCTTTTATATGTATTTATATATACATATAGCATTTTTAAAAGCTTCTTGTTAAATATTATATTCTATGTGATATCATGCTAACATGCGAAATCTAATAAGCATATTCCCCTTTATATATGTGGAAAACATGGAGATTGTCTGTATATTTTGTTTTAAGCTACAGAATAGCTTGTTTTCTTTATCTTAATTCTGTGAGAGGGATTTATTTAATCTATAGAATATGCAACAGCTCGATAGCGATTGTTTTTTCTCACAGTCAGTGATGTTTCGAAATGTGTGGATATTCTTGAAATCGAATCTCCGAAATCTCGTGAAACACTCTTAGAGATATCCTATTGAATTACACCTTAGTCTTCCCCCGTGACGTATGTGGGTATATGTCTGTTTTCTCATTCGCTGAATATTCGTGACGTTAAGCAGTAGGAAGGCTCACATTCTGAGAAGGGCTTATCATCTTCTCGTGGGTATAAAAATCAAGAAAAATATATGAACATGTTAATAAAGTTCGGTTCATCGAGGAAAAATATCTACTTTAGTACGTGTTATGAATCTATAACCCAGTCCTCTCAACAGAGATTATTCGACAAAGAAACAGCCACAGTTTTAACAACTAATTTAATATAACATATTAAATAAAAGGTATGTATGTTTGTTATTAGTTAGCATCATATACGATTAAATAAGTATCTATAAAAAAGGACTAAATCAACTTGGACAATGTAAGGTATTATTGAAGTAATTTTAATATGTATATATATGTACGTACATCTTCATTTATTCATACACAAAATGGAAATATAATATTTATTTACTGGTTTCAAACGATGCGTTTTTATTGTAAACAAATTTTCTTACCTTATGTTGAAAAAATATTAGAAACGTTAGCTTAACGAAGCTACAAAGTTAATACTACTTGGTTTGTTCCAGTCCCATCTTCTTTAATGTTTGTTTATTTGACAAAGAAGCATGTTATATGTTTGTCACACTTTATATAAATATGTCATTATCAAAATATGCAGTTAATGATTAATTTTGAAAAGTACATTTCAATATGCTGAATATTTAGTTAAACGAAGAACATGATATTACGAAACATGGGCTTTCTCCTGGTGGGATCCAGTGGCACAGCGGTATGTCTCCGGATTTACAAACTAAACGAACAAACAATCACCTGTTGGTGATCACTTTAACAAATTTTATAAATGTTACTGCTGGAGAAAAGAACTAATATTTCCCAACAGTGAAGCGCGAAATCCTGGAAACTAATAATACACAGTACCCTGTGACTTAATTTTAACTTGTACCTTCTTTATTTGCGAAGTTACGAGAGACAAATAAACAACAGCGGAAAGTATTATCTTCCAGTTAAATTGTGGTGTGACTTTTATTTTTCGTTAAGAAGATGGCATACTTTAATCGTCGTGTCTGTACATTAACTTTATTATTTGGAATGTAGATCTTTCAATCGTTAGATGTCACTTGAAAAATATTAACTGTATTAGTTGATATATACAGTATGTCACGTTGCCATTTATTAGTTGTTATATCAAGTTAAGTTGTTATGTTTGTCGCAATAACTCACATGTTAACATCTTTGTATATCAAGTTTAGGTTTTAAGTTAGCATAAATGTTAGTTGTATTGTCGACCAAGACAAATCATAATTTGTGAAATTCAGTATTTGCAGGACTTCGTGTATATAGTACGTAACTGTTAGTTTCTACATACGTCGATATGTTGTCAAATGCTTTTATCATGCTACGTTCCCACGTTAGATTATATATTAGCAAATGATAATAGCTATGTTCATTACGTAAAATCATAAAGTACCGAGGATTAATTTGTATGCACTTGTTGAATTGTAAGTTACCATTAAATCCTTTTAGCATCAAACTGAAATAACATATTTTTGTTGCTTTACATATTGTGTTGTCCAAAGACTGTTGAAATCTGTGCACCAAGTCGTCTTCGCGCCTAAAAAAGTGATCTGGTGGCAATGAAATTTTAATTACTTTTTCATTAAAAGAAGTGTGTTTTTTCGTAAATACACTAATACAGATACAATTAAACATCACAGAAAAGATCAGTACAACATTTTAATCTCCAATAAATATCGAAATTCCATTAGAAAAGTCAAAGTAGGCAAAATTTGGAAAGACCTTTATATTTCCAATATTTGACCCTCATCAGCCAATAAACACGCGCATTGCCAAATAAATACTCAGTTGCCCAGACACGGTTGACACGGTCGGTTCTGAACTTGCGTATTGCCAGATAAAATCTCAGTTGCCCAGACACGGTTGACACGATTAATTCTGAATTCGGGTATTACCAGATAAATTCTCAGTTGCCCAGACACAGTTGACACGATTGGTTCTGAAGCTTTCTACATCGCACAGAAACAATTCCGTGATTGATTCACCTTTAAAGTATTGTAAACATTAAATTTCACAAAAAAAGCAGTGTTTGTGAATTTTTTTTTTTTAATATCTAACTTAAACAAAATTGAAATATGGGTCACAACAAAAGGGTGGCAAAATCAGTTACCAAAAGTCAGTACCAGAGCTATTAATCAAGTAGTTACAACAAAAGGGTGGCAAATTCAGTTACCAAAAGCCATTACCAGAGCTGGTAGTAAAATAGCATCTCTTTGAAATTTTATGTTTAATAACAATCACACAAATCAAACGATATAGTACTGTGAATAAAACGATGTGGATCTGGACTATTAGAAGTATTCATTATGTGACTTTGTTTCATATCATTATTATTATTACATCTTCTAAAATGCATAAAAATAAGTTCAGTTCTAATGATTTCATCTGGGAATAGTTTTAGGGTCATAAAGATCACTCAAAATGATCATTTTGTTTTTGTGCTTATTAAGAAATACCCTATATTTAAATAGTGAAAACGGTTGATCGAATACATGATGTAGACAATCAATGCTCTAAATTCATTCAGAAAATAGAAACGTTCAACAAGTTAACGTAAAGCTATCTCTTGCAATTTTAAGAATGGCCAACCCCAAAGTATGTACATTTATAAATTCATATTCCGTTACGGTTTGTTTGGAAGTTTCTAACTTTAATTTTCTTTTTTTTTTTTGTCACTTCTCTATATTATCAAAGATATTTTTACCTAACTGAAGACGTACTTAGATTTAATATTGGATTATACTTTTTTCACATATTATTATCAAGCCTGGAAAGATTTGTCTCTGAACTTATACGCAAGTTAATATATTTTAATTTACTTACTAACGTTACCACTAGATGGGGTAAGCATATATTAATAATATTATTATTATCAGTTTACTTGCGTGAGTATAAATGATTCGAAATATATTTTCCACTTTTACGAAAAATCAACACTCAATATTTAAATAAGTTATTTATATTTTTATGTCATAGAAATGTGTAAAAATACTAAACTAGCTATAACGACTTTATTTATATTAGCAGTATAAAAGGGCTTTATCATCCCATATCTAAAAGTGTAAGAAAGCAATATCATGATATAATTAAAGTTGACATTTTCTAAACTCAATAATTTCCGAAAGAATGTGTAACAAATGAAGGAATTAATATTAATTACAATAAAGCAACTTACATGTAAATGAAGAATATTCTTTGGAAAGCACAAATATTAAAATTTCCAAAACAAAGAGCTTCTTATACTTGACTATGTACATTTGTTGTTTGTTTTCTTGAATTTCGCGCAAATTTCGAGAGCAGGTATCGGCTTATTTAAAAGTGATAGACAAAAGAGAAGGCAGCTAGTCAACACCACCCACCGCCAACTCTTCATAAACACAAAGTGGGATTCAACGTTGTATTATAATATTGTTTTGAATGATTTTTTTATTGTTGAATTAGTACGTAACTATTTTCTTCGCAATTTTTGAAGGGAATAACAGTGAAAACACATTGCTGTAGGGTCGACAGTTTCGTGCTGTTTTTCTATAAGAATCATCAACTATATTTATAAGCCGACTTTTTATATTTATGTAAGATATACTAAAATTGGTGGTATCCTTCAAACTAACCTTTAAATGTCATGCAGATATGTTTTCATAAAGGTAGTCAGTATCAAAAAAAAATAAAAAAATGCAATGCTGTAAACATATACTTTGTACACATATAATCACCGAATTTTCAACTGATTATCACAACGAGCCAGAATATTTTCTGAGTATTTCTTATAATATATTTTTAATGGCCTGGGCTTTAAAAGACGATATAGAACGCTATTTTTATACTCTTTATTATAACAAAAATTTACAATTTTATCTACAAAGCTATAAATAAATCTACGTCAATTTAACTTAATATTATGACAAAATGGTCGTTATTTTCTTTTCTTATTCACTTTATTTCTTTGTTACTGATTGATGTTGAATGGCTGGCTTGAGATGTTACATTAAAAACTGATCAATGAAGTCGTAAGCCAGAGGGTGTCTGATGCAAAGTGCTCATTCTAATAGAAATGGCTTTTGTTTAGTTTATACCTACAGCATGTAATAGAAACAAACTGGTGGGGTTGTATAGGAAAAAAGACTCGAGGCACGAATCGCGTGAAACGTTCTGGTGTGGTATAGTTATCCACACCATTTGCCTTCAGTTCGCCAGTGGTTACCGTTAGCTGAAGTGAGCAGCGTATACGCTACGCTACTACATGTGGTAGTAAGTCGGTCGCCTTGACAAGAAATTCTGTTCAACTGGCTTAGTGAAACAAGCCTATGTCCGATGAGATTAAGATTTTGTCGTAAGCATGGTTCGGTTGACGATGAAAAGGTATTGTGACTACACCGGACGAATGTCAGCAGTTCACAGCTAGATAAACTACCACGTCCAAGTACAGACGATGGGAGAAGACGGTAGGTAGCTAGAATTTTACACTGTTCAAAATGGGGGGGGGGTTGTAGTTTGTATTGAAGTTATACAACAAGAACAGAAACTTGTCATCACCAAATATGAACAAGGTGACTGCAGTGATGGATTTATGTTAAAACGTATTGTGACTACACCGGACGAATGTCAGCAGTTCACAGTTAGATAAACTACCACGTCCAAGTACAGACGATGGGAGAAGACGGTAGGTGGCTAGAATTTTACACTGTTCAAAATGGACAAGAGTCGGGGGGGGGGGTTGTAGTTTGTATTGAAGTTATACAAAAAGAACAGAAACTTGTCATCACCAAATATGAACAAGGTGACTGCAGTGATGGGTTTATGTTAAAGCCAATCCAATAGTGTTAAAATTGTTCTACAAGATAGTACTTACATTAAACACAAATTCCAATGCCCTTCTTACTCTAAGTAATATTTTTAGTCGAGAAACTCTCGTTAATTTAAATTACAATATTATATTTACCGTTATAACAAGAATTTTAAAAAATGCGTTTTGCGTCTTGGCTGAAGTGTAACACGCATGCGTCAAATTGAGAAACGACAGCTTAAATCCTATATGCATAGTATCTCAAAAAAGGCATTAGCTGATTGGTGGTTAATGTATCTGTCTTGTCTGGGCCTTGACCTGCTTATGAGAAAATTATAGAAAAGTTGTAGACAGACAATGAATAGTTCCACCTTGCTATGATTAACGCCGATATATCACGCAAAGAAAACGAATTTCGTTGTGGATTCATCGAGTAACGCGCGTAATTTTAACTGACTGCCTTTGATTACGTAAAACAGAATCGTAGGTCTCAAATGGTTGAGTTCATTGCTTATGCAAGTTTTGTGCTGGTCGTAGGTCTCAAATGGTTGAGTTCATTGCTTATGCAAGTTTTGTTTTGATTAACAGTAAAGATGATACGACAGAGTAATTAAAATACGGTCAATCTGATTGGTGCTTAATAACTTTATATTTTACACGAAGATATAGCATGGAAATATGGATATATATATAACTACATGAAGTTAGAATTGTGTGGTTATTTTACAAAATACTTTATGTGTGAGAGAAACTGGAAGCCGCTATTCAGATGTGTGGAAGCTTCACTGAATTTATGTTTACATATTTAGTGTGCGCTCAACAAACACCATGGTGAACGGGTGGTTCGACGCCTTCAGAGAACAAGGAGGACCAACACTCTATAGCGTCTCCAACAGGACTCCGGTCATTCAGGATATCCGGAATATCATCATTTATATCAGTTTTACTACTTTCTTTGTGGCCTTTCTCATCGTTTTCCCTGGCATTAGGAAGGAGGTAGCTCATTTTAATTACATTTTCCATTTTTGTTAAAAGTGCCTATATGTAGAGTGGGTTTATTTAGGGACACCAAAGTCAACCTTCGTAGTTTAAAGTATTATTTACTCGTCTGGAACATTTGTTTTGTCGAATACTTGAAAGAAAGTACGGTTAGCTTGTTATCTTAGATCTTGAAAACAGAAAGGCAAGTTTATATTAAAATTTAGAAGTTTATTACTTCGTAGAAGATTATTGATAGTAAGTGATAAATAATTTTCCAAATGGCATGTAAAAATTACTAGTTAATTTTTCATGATGTTTTGCTTACCAAAGCTAATGTAATGAAATAATTGACACCTGGGGTTTGGATGAGGAAACCGTGTAGTTATAGCAATTTCACACACAATTATTAGAAGAATAATGTATAGTTTAGTCGAAATGCCGATAAACTACAAATATATCATTAAAAACTTTCAGTTTTATAAATGTAAGTAGTGATATGTTATAACTGTAAGTTACAAGTCTAATGCTAATTAAAATTAAGAACATAACGTTTAAAGCATGTTTTTATAAAATGTTATTTCTGCATTATGCGACTAAAATCGCATTACGACTATAATTATGGGCTCAGCCAACTGTAATAAATTTAATTCTTTTATTATCAGGAAAGTCAGTAAAGTCGTACGAATTAAAAACCTTACACCACAGATTTTCAATCGTTCCAGATTTGGGTTTTCTCATACGCTTCTTAAAACGAGTAATTAATCAACTTATTACCTTATTATCTTTGGCCTGTATATACCATTACCAGTGAATTATTTCCCAGCTATTCTTCAAATCGATGGTTTGATATGAATCACAACATTTTTCGTGAAACTTCGCAAAAAAATTCAAGATTTGTGGCACAACCTTTCAGGCGCCAAAAATATGTCAAAAAGTGGTATTGATTATTACTCATTACATCTATCACTCCTTGTTTCACTCATGCTTGTACACCCAACTTTGATCATCGTAATCAGAGCCAATATTCTACCGAGATCAAACTTAAGTTTTGAGCTATAACTTCCGATTATATACGAATACACATGCGGGTGTGTGTTTGAGAAAGAGAGTGAAGGACCCCCCCCCCCAAAAAAAAGGCCGAGGAGATGACCTCATAGCTAGTTAGAGTCCTATATCTCTGTATTTTTTCGTATATCGTAAAATTCCTGAGTTTGCTTTCACTGTATCGCTCTGTACCAGTACTTCTTCTGCCGCAGCTTCATGAGATGTATGATTAAACAAACATCTAATAAACACTTTTCTTCACGTGTAACATCATAGAGGTTTGTATGTTAGTAGAATAAGATATATGCCCTCGATGTATGCTCACATATAGCTTTATGTCTGTGGGTTACGCACGTGCAACTTTTATGCCTCGACTGGCAGGTTGTGGTAAGGTCACATCACAGCAGGTCTAACTCACCTCTTGTGGTATTTCAAGTGAAAGTGTCGCGCGACCAACAGTTTGAGCTTGTGCAATATGGTGACACATTCGCAGTTTGGTGTGGCATGTAGGCTAAAGAAAAAAAAATGTTTTTATTGTATCATGTATGTCCTCAATTTTGCAAACTAACCAACTTGTATCAGTCAGGATACTGGTCTTCCCATTATTAGGCTAATAACCAGAAAAAGAATAAAAGTATGAAGTCACACTCATACACATACATTGTCCATACTATTTCTATAAGATGATTCAAAGCCAATGACGTCACACCGTTACACTATAGATCCTTCATCAGTTTCTTTGAGACATATCAGAATTAGAAAACTTTTGACTATTGTATTCATACTAAGCGTACAACAATGAAATTTTGGATTTTTCACAAGATTCTTTTGGGTCAACGTTTTGAGTTTTTCAAATTCAAATCGTATATTTCGTGGAATCATTAAGAATATAGTAAACATAATGCGTTTAAGGCTTTACAAAGTGAGTAAAAACTTAACCGTAAAATGTGTTTGTGGTTCGGGGGTGGGACAGTATTTGATTGTCTGTAGTATATTCAAAATTTTGAAAAAGGGTTAAAAAAGTAATGGAAATTAACTGGTTCGCAGAGGACTTATCGGCTGAGATAAAAACCAGAAGTAATAAGGCTATAATGGAGTAGGAGTGATAGAAATTGTTAAAAGAACCAATTATTCAATAGAGATTTTACGATATAAGTATAATTTCATAACAGTATGCTAATTCAAATGATACGCTTGACTAGTTGTGCTGATAAATAATTCACTAACGATAAATTTAATTTCCCCATCAGATTGATAGAAGGATAGCGCTTTGAATTATAACCGTTTGGCGGTGTTTATGAAAGTCTTGTAAAAGAGACAAGCTTATAGAAAGGAGCTTGTTTATACCAAACGTAAAAACTGATAGCTGTTGGACAAGCATAAGAATAGTTATTAAAGATTCTCACTTTTTAAATATCTTAGGTTAGAACCATCTGCATGTTGAATCTAGCCAGACTATAATATAGAACAGTGTAGGAACTTGTATTTTCGTCTTTATCAAACCAAATAAAGATATTTACCAAAAAAAAAATATGTACAATAAATAGTGATGAAGTCTTATTTATTTCATGTTAAAGGTGATGGGTGGGTGTAAAGGTGACTTCGAATAATAGCTGTTACTATTTATTTCAAAGTACTTTATTTGAAGTTACGTACCTTATTCTAAACTTTGGTTACTAGTGCACGTTAATTAAAACAAAAGTAATTGAAGTACATGAATGTTGGTGCATAATGATTAATAAGCGTCTTGTCTAACAGTAAATAGGAATAATACTAATCTGTTTTCTGTTCTTTTTCTCAGAGGCTGACGACCATTGTCAGTGTAACCATCAGTCTTTTTGTTGGAGCTGTAATTCTTAGTAAGTAACCATTAATTTGTTCTAATTTAAACATAACAGGATATAACAGTAGCTTATAAATAAACGAACTGAGACATGTTTCCATTTTACTATCATTTTTGTTGGAGCTGTAATTCTCAGTAAGTAACCATTAATTTGTTATAATTTAAACATAACAGGATATAACAGTAGCTTATAAATAAACGAACTGAGACATGTTTCCATTTTACTATCATTTTTGTTAGAGCTGTAATTCTCAGTAAGTAACCATTAATTTGTTCTAATTTAAACATAACAGTAGCTTATAAATAAAAACTGATATATATCATTTTACTATCATTGATCAGAGTGAAATCGATAGCATATAATACCTCAAGTTTTATAAAACCAGCTAATAAAAAAAAAACCTACGATAACGATAACATTGCAATTCATGACTATCATTATAATAAAGATTGGTGAATAATAATAATGATATGTAGCAGAATCATTTTTACATAACTGTGACAGTTCAAGATATATATCGCGAAGTAATTGTCTTTGTAACTGTTGCATTTGTTTTAGTTCTATATGGATTTTATTAACAAATACACAAGGACAATAAAGGTCACATAGCCTGCTTGGTACCGAAGAAATTGAATGACGGAGGTTAATTACATCGTGTACTGCATCTCGACAATTTCCATTAATACTTCTTAACTGATCAGGTCAGTGTTGCTGCTGGTCATCATTTGAGTGATGAATCGAGTGACTCTTGTCAAGACTGCTGATAGAGGTCACACATAGGATGTGGGCAAAATTTCAAGACATAATTATTTATACACATCTATTTGGCAAGCTTATGCCCTGAGTGATCCAAGTATTCAGTTATTAATAGTGAATATATTCTGTATAATGCAATCAAGTACTTACTATTAATTGGTCATTTAATCGCACCGCCCGAGTTAAATTTGAGTGAGTACAAATTTAGTATATTTACAATAACTTAAGGTACGTCAAAATATAACTAAAGTACTGGAACAGTTGTTGACTGTTATTAATACCTTTTTGATTGTACTTACAATAACTTAAGATCTGTCAAAATACAGCTACATTACTGAAAAAGCTGTTAATTGTGTATATTATTAATATACATAGTAGGAACGCTAAAGTTTCTGTTACGCATGCTCCGGTGCTTGGAGCTTGGGCCATTCACTTCGACTTGAAGTGAAAGCTTGTTCTCGAACGAGTTCATCAACCGGTAGGCCCATTTTTAGAGAAGCGCTGATAGGGCCCCATGTGCAAGCCTCGCGTGATGACGTAACGTTCAATATGCGTACAGCAAAATCACTCTCTCCACTGAGTTAAAATATTAACAAATGTATTACCACACTGAAACAAAACATATGTTAACAAATGTATTACCACACTGAAACAAAACGTATATTAACAAATGTACTACCACACTGAAACAAAACGTATATTAACAAATGTACTACCACACTGAAACAAAACGTATATTAACAAATGTATTTATTACCACACTGAAACAAAACGTATATTAACAAATGTACTACCACACTGAAACAAAACGTATATCGGTACATAAATAATTTAAAAAGAAACCACAGTTATGATGTTCGACATAATTATCGAGTAAGTTTACTTATGAAGCGGTTTAATAAAGGTCTGAATTCAGTGTTTCAAGTTGTTATTGGCAACTTGAAGAAACGGCAAAAAAAGTGGGTAGGAAATAATAGGATGCTATATTACTAGTTTTTAAAATGTATTTTCTATATATCCGCAGGGAAACTAAAAATAGACTGTACCTTATCCTTCCTTGTTAGTGCTTACCTAAATAAAATGGGGATCAACCTTAAATTGATCTAAATGGTAAATTACATGAAATGAAATCTACACGAAAATAGTTTCCATACGTTGGTTTTGAGCGCAGTTAATCACAAACTGAAAAAAAATGTTTTAAACCTGTATTGGAAATCCTAAAAACAGTCACAATTTTATAGTTAGAAAAATTAATATGTAAGTTAAGTTTATACGTTAGCATTTACACGTGCGCTCTGCACTGTCTAGTTTTTATGCCGTTAGGTGTGCTTCAAGTAATGCCATATGCATAACGTGACTGACACCACTCTGAAGACTAGAAAAAAAATTATACCAAACCCTTCATTATTTAGAACTGATAAACTGAAAGTTATTTATAGTACCGTATGTTGAATACAGATTAAAACAGATACGAGGATTTCTTAAATAGTCAGTCCGATAGACGGATATGCAAATACAAATAGGTTACTAGTGGTTGACAAATGGACTGACAGCTATTTAGCTGTAAGGCGCTTTATGTGACACAGGGGCTGAACGGCCAGGTCAGAGACCTCAAAATTCAAGCATAGATGTTCCGTATATAGTAAGGCTGACCACAGGAAGAGCAACCGGACAGCATTACCGGCGGCCTGCATTGTTTTTTTTAAATTGAATAGAGTTTGTCCGTCACTATTTTAATGCGCCCACGGGTGAAAGTGCTGAGTGTGTTGAGCAACATATTGTGGTTTTAATCTAGGACCTTTTGATGTGCATCACGGCACGCTAACCACCAGCCCATTGCCCAACAGAGACTGAAAGAGATAGATGGCTGTTTCAAAATTATAATATTTTCAATATTCGGCACGTGAAGAAAATAACGTACGAGAACGTAACACAGTATTATACCAAGAGAAAAGTCCACCTGTTGTGTATAGTTGAACACAGTATTATACCAAGAGAAGAGTCCACCTTTTGTGTATAGTTGAACAAAGTAGTATACCAAGAGAAAAGTCCACCTGTTGTGTATAGTTGAACACAGTATTATACCAAGAGAAAAGTCCACCTGTTGTGTATAGTTGAACAAAGTGGTATACCAAGAGAAAAGTCCACCTTTTGTGTGTAGTTGAACAAAGTAGTATACCAAGAGAAAAGTCCACCTGTTGTGTATAGTTGAACACAGTATTATACCAAGAGAAGAGTCCCTCTTTTGTGTATAATTGATATATCCACATTACATTGGTAATATTATTTACCCAGCTCACTGTTCCTTCTAGTTTTCTTTGTATCGTCACGCTCAGAATGTTTTCACCCACAGGACAAGAACAAAGATGACAAGAACACTTCAACTGATCGATAATTTACGCTTCTTTAACCTGAATTTCATAAGTTGAACAAGGCCGGGTACATATGTGTCAGTGACGTGCGAGTGTTTGGTTAACAAAGAGCGCCTATAATGATTATGAGGACTTGAGTTTTTGGTGGGGACGGTACTCTCCCTTCATGCAAGATGAATCAGTAATATTTAGGCCAGTTGGTGGTGCTTCCTATTTTTTGTACTACTCATTACACCTCCGTTTCATTTCCCATCCGTATGTTAACAACTTAAGATTTTGTACACTGAAAAACACCTTGGCAGTTCCGCATTCTTTGTAAACGAGGTTACTAAACTGCCCAAAAATAGTTATAATTTCGATCTATATCACACTTGCTTTCAATGATGAATGTGATATAAGAAAAAATACAATGTAATTTGTTGTTGTTTTTTGACTAAAGAAGCCAGATGTAGTAACCGGGTGCTGTCGAATAGGTCAATATATTACCTTGAATTCTATCAAACCTCAGCATTCTTTCTAAAATGTTCTAAATACAAGGTATCTGGAATTAATAAGATTTTTAACTATTAAAGTGTACCAGATTCGTGACAAGAGCACCTCCTTACTAGTTTTCATTGAGATGAAAATCCTGCCAGTCCCGAAAATTTGACCCATTGCGTCTATTCGATTATAACATCTGAATGTTTTAACACAATAGTGGTGAAATTCTCCTTAAAATAAGGGTACTAACCTTTGTCAGGACCTGGACTCACACGGTATCTTTTCGTGCACAGTTTGAATGAAACTTTCAAGCAGTGCAAAAAATAAAGGAACTCAATAGCGGCTTCCAAAAAATAAGCGGTAGTCCACCTGAAATTAAAAACAAAGAGACAGAACCGATATAACTTTCCGGTAAGTAACGACAAGAGAACTGATACTGAATTCCGGTAAGTAGCGACAAAAGAACTGGTACTGAATTCCGGTAAGTACCGACAATAAAACTGGTACTGAATTCCGGTAAGTACCGACAATAAAACTGGTACTGAATTGCGGTAAATACCGACAATAAAACTGGTACTGAATTCCGGTAAGTACCGACAATAAAACTGGTACTGAATTCCGGTAAGTACCGACAATAAAACTGGTACTAAATTCCGGTAAGTGCCGACAATAAAACTGGTACTAAATTCCGGTAAGTGCCGACAGAGTTTCAGCCGGGAATTTGTAAGCCCTAATTACTTGAAATCTTCACATTAACCCATAATCTGTATTATTGTAATTGTTAATAAGCAGAGGCCTCGGCGCCATGCATATATTTTGTTGGTTTCACGATTGACGGGACGGCGTACGTTTGTATTATTCGCCATGCAATAGTACTAAATACTATCATACAATTTTCTAGAAGTTCACCCCTGTTAGTCAGCTTCTCCTTATTAGTGTAAATATTCCAAATATATAATTTGACTTGTAGTTCTAAACGTCCTGAAGGGCTGTATCGTACCCAAAACAACGAAAAGTTTCATACTCTCTCCATACTCGATTCCGAAGTTCCATTAGTCCGTATATAATATAATATTTATATATTATCTTAAAGCAGCAAAGAGAGCAATATGTGTACATGTTACGTTTATGGGTGGACTTTCCGTCTTGCATACTAATTCTTTTCGTATATATGCACTACCTTCGGACCAATGGACGTTTAAAATACAAAGCCGTCTTCTTTCTAAGTCCTATACTTTATCACGTTGAACGAATATATTACCTTGTAAGCTGGCTGGGCGTTTTTTTGTTGTTGTTGTTTGTTTCTTTTCTTTTTAAGGGGAGGCGAGGGACCTTTGTTTTAGAGAGTAATAAAGGTATATATTTTGTATTTTGACTTTCTGCCAATCCACGTCGTCCAGCTTGTTATCTTAGCAGTATAACTTTTGAAACATCATAACCCTGACCCATTATACATATTTCACCCACTGTGCCCTTTACCTGGAAAAGTTTCTTGTTGCAACTTTCGTAGTTCTGTAACACATAAAAGATTGAATTTATCCGCGAAAATATAATCACTTTATCTACTTTCTAACTGCGTTTGAGCTTTCGCTGAGTGTGTGTTGCCCATAAACTGCTTATCATTTATAAAATCCTTTCATAGCTCGTCACCCAGTTAATGTATAATCAGTGAAATGATATTTAGACACATTGTCTTAGATCACTGAGCCTGTTCAGTACAAATTTTACTGAAGTCTATTTTAAGCGAAGCATGCATGGATTTATGTATCACATGAATATTAATTACCATAATGATAACTGTGGTTCATCAATACCCTAAAATAGCAATGATTATACTTTAGTTACGTTTCAAAGCGATGGCCGAATTGGACTAGCTGAAATATATATATATAATATGTCAAACTTTTTGTGACTTCGACTTCATTGTAAGATAAAACTGGCAAGGATATCATTACTCTTTCGTCAGATATTTGATTGGATGTACAGGACAGAACACATAGACAGATTTGAGTTGTACGAATGAGAACGACTCTACCAAAATGTACATGGCCTTGAATTTGGGATTGTCCTGTACTTCATTCCTGATTCCCGCTGTATTACAAACCTTCTACACCATTTTACCGGTGACTGTGTAGAGTGTAAAATGTTAGTACTAATAAGCAGGTGACTTTATTCTTAACAGAGAAGCATTTATCACTTCTATTCCATGAAAGCATTATTAACATGTTCATGTAAGGTACTGACATACGTATTTACCTTCTAGTTTATCTATGTACTTATTTATAGTTGTATGTCTGTAGAAATGCTGAAAATTTAATTTAAAGTTTTTTGCTTTCTATAACATTCCACTCGGAGGCACATTTGTATGCTAGAAATTTGTTTCCAAATTACTTTACTGTTAACTGTTATTCTGTTTTTGTTTTTTTTAGTCTGTTGCATGATCTCTGAGTAAATTCGTATTACACACTAACATACAGAAATACACAGGATAATCATATCACTATTTACACGTTGGTTTTATATCTTCTAGGTTTATTAAACAAATTGCGTTAGGAAAACAATGAAAAATATAAACGTAAGAGGGCAAATCTGCGTACAGGTGGCGTGAATAATTGATCAATATAAGTCACGGCTCATAACTGTAGTTTGCAAGGGGATGTAATAGAAAAAGAAAATAGGGTGACAGCATCCGGTCCCGTAAACAATTTTATTTCTTTAAAACAATACCCACTGCTTCTGCTAAGCACGAATTGTGTTTGCAACATGTATTTAGTGGGAAAACGTTTTGTGTTGTCCCGTTTTTCAATATATATACATTCTTATATACGCACTGATAAAGATGTAGGTAATCATAAAAGTTGACCTTCCTAAAGAAGGGTTACTGCGGGATTTTCTTTTAGGCATAGACTTTCACGACTTTAAAATAAATGGGTTTTATTGAATCAGCTTTCTCGAGCGCATCTGTATATTGAAAAGTTTATAAGTAAGATAACGAAAGAGAGACAGCAGGATTATGAACAAATTGAGAAGGATTTTAAGACTCGTACGATGAATAAAATGCTGTTGTAATTTGTATTCTAACATTGTTTTTAATCTATATATATATGTAGGTTTGTTATATTTGATTAATAAAAATTGTTACGTATCAGAATTTCAAATGGTCTGAAATTGAAAAGCTGATACATAGTCAGTTTATGATATTTACTAACAAGATTGATACACATAGTTTTCTTTTTTAACACAAATACGTTTTAATATACACACAACAATACAATTTACAATAACAGTTATTACAAATAGTTATTACAAACAATGATTTATAAACAAAAGTTTATAAACTAACAAGCAATATAAAGTCTTCTTTCTAGTGTGGAACTTTCTTGATATCTTATCGAGGGTTCACGATGAGCGACTTAATTTCGAGTTGACGTACGCACAATTCACTTAATTAACAGGAAGCTAGCTAGCCTTGCAGTCTTCACTGTTCATACGCCTATCAGAGATTGAGTTTCCACCGATGACGTTAGGTAATGTTTTCGTAAAAGTATTAATGTTCGATGTGAATCCACTGAAGTTAAATGGTTTGTAAAGTTCGAAATTTATAAATATTCCTGGTCAAATATCTGAAGTTTTCCGATTGATAAGCGTTATAACAATCACAGTTACAGCATCCAAAGTTTATAGCACACTGACTATAGCACACTAATAACAGACACTGTTTTGTTTTGGCGCGTCGCGTTGGTTATATTTATAGGCGTGTGTAGGCGTTCTAGAAATTTCAGTTTTACGTAACAATACAAATTTAAGCGTTTACGTACACACATATATTGTTGATTCTTACTCTCGAGAATCTTTTACAACTTTGGAGAATAGGCGGGAGTTTTGCAATACATATTTAACAGTATAAGCTATGCATGTTTTTAGATATAAACTTAATATAAATAACGTCGATATTAAAATAAATATATTAATTACAAAATATAAACTTATGAAGCTGATTATTTATGGAAGTTTAAAAAAAGCAGGAAGTAAGAAAAAATATATTGCCTCTATTGATGAACTCGGTATACATCGAAATCAACATAAACACGAGTGCATAGAAATCGAATCCAATTTGTGTGGCCTACTATCAGCTGTTATGTTCATTCCAGCAAAAGAAATGGACTCCAACGTTCTGAGTTTGTAAAAGTCTTAATTTATAATTTTTTTTTTCAGTGGTTATGAAGTAACTTTACTTTTCCAAATTTTCACACTAAATATTTGATGCAAAAATGTATTTAACTTTTTCATCTCGTTATTGACATTTTACTTCTTACCGCAACTATCTTAAAATAGCACTGAAAATCGTATTTGTAACGCTTTCTACACCAGAGCAAATCATTCTATTATTATAATCTGTAGAACCAGTCACCACAATGCATAATTATAATTAAAACATGACTTGTTTTTGGTTCATTAGTTTGCGAACAATACTAAGTGCGCGTCAAACATCCATCATTTTAAATAATAGCCAATAAATATATACGTTTTCAATACATGCTCACTTTTTTTTATCATTTTATAGTCTCTAACTATGGCAGTGACTGGCACGTTGCTGAAGCTACCGTTTCTAGTCTTCATAAAGCCTCCTCAAGAGAAAAGATTGATACAGACCTGGGTGTTCACATTGGGTTAAACAGCGTGAATATAACTCTACAAGGTAAGATTCTCGTATCATAATAAAAATGGTAGATATTAACCCTGATCGAACGAAAGTGATTTTTTTCACTTACTTGGTATTTGTTCTATTGTCCTTAAAACTTCATTGAACGATCCAATGGTTTGTTTTATGAGCAGTATGAATATATATATTTTCTGTGTTTGTAGTTTTGAAATATGATTTTTCTATGCTCGCAGTTATGTTACATTTAAGATATACATAGGTCACTCATCTTTCTTCTTTTCCAGAGATAACATTTTTACTAGTCTCTCATCTTCTCTGTCACTAGACCACTTTATATTAAGCTCTGTGATGGAATGCCATTTCCAGTCTCAGTAACCAATGATAATTTCATTTTTTTCAGTTTTATTTCTATAATTAAGCTGTCATAATTTTATTTTTCACTTTTTACACGAATCTTCTTCGAACTTCCAGCCCCTGTCCCTCGGTTGCTCAACGTCAAGTTTGAGGGCTAATACTCTATAAATTAGGGTTCGATAACTGCGGTGGGGACAGCGCAGATAACCCACCGTGGAGCGTGCGATTAAATACAAAAAAGTAATGTCCTTTATTGGCTAAGCGACAAATCTAAAGGCTTACAGTGATAAAAACCGGGTTTCGATACCCTTGATGAGCACAGCACATATAGTCCGAAGTGTAGCTTTGTACAACAAACACGCAAACAAACAAACCCAGTACATAGTAAAAACCAGTAACAAACAAACCCAGTACATAGTAAAAACCAGTAAAAAACAAACCTAGTACATAGTAAAAACCAGTAAAAAACAAACCTAGTACATAGTAAAAACCAGTAACAAACAAACCCAGTACATAGTGAACCCCAGTAACAAACAAACCCAGAACATAGTAAAAACCAGTCTTCTCGGATCTTACGTCTGTGGCTGATCTTTATTTTCAGTTTATCTTTAGTGATTAAATTTCATGTGACCTCTTCATCTCATTAGTGAGTCTGACTGACCATCAGCCTCCTCAGTTTCACCTCATACTCACTTTATTATTTTTCATAATTAGAGACTGATTTCCGTTCCTTCTCTAAACCCTACTAAATGGATAATTAACCCTTAACCCCAAGCATTACCAGCGATTTAGTTTAATTTATTTGCTTAAATATTATGCACTCACACTTTTCTTTCGTTCCTTGTTTATCGTAGAAATCGTGAAAGTTTTGGTGCATGTCTGTTGGTAGATTTTAGATTCAAACTGTTCCCGTTTCCTTGATATCCTACCAACATTAAACTTGTAAAGTTTGATTCCAATCCGCATTTGTTTCGCATTCCTTTTTTGTGTCACTTTTCTATCCGTTGTTTTATGTTTCGCTCACAATTAGCCATCCAGTGAAAGCATAAAACGACAGAAAGATTAAGATACACTGCAAACATTTATGGATAATCGGATTTTTCTACTTTCCAGCTATGAGAAGACGATATTACTGTTCGGAAATAATGTAAATCAGCTCATTTTTATGCACATTAACCACCTAATATTCCATCATATAATAAGAAATGCAAATGATTGGTCGTTCAGCAGAAGCTGTATATAGTGGTCTCACACAGCCTTGTCTGAGTTGTTACTTTGAGTCTTATATGTTCGCAGCAACAGCTACACCACACGACCGTACACGTTATATTCGTATGTCCAAATTGGTCGACACACCGAGCTTTGCAACGTTGTGATACATCGTTTTTCTATAAACAGCCGTCTAAACAGCGGAAGCGACTTTTGAAATACTCGATACTTATTAAAATATTTAAATTAATCAGTTATATATAAAATCATTAGATTTCCAAGAAATGAAATGTAGCTGTTAATATACTTCCATTTATAATGGCTGTTCAACGTAATTCACCAGACACAATGTTCTAAAACTAGAAACAGCACAATAGATTAGAGCAGCGTTTCCCAAACTTTTGTCATCCATCGCCCCCTTTAATAAATATGGTTTCTTTCGCACCCCCTCTTTTTTTTTCTTTTTGAAATGAGTGAAAAAGTGAGTTAAGTGGTTAGATATAATACACATTTATAGTAATAAAATACCATATGTCTTGTAGTGATTACTTTGTGTTTTAATTAATAAAAGTATATTATTGCACTATTAACTTTATACTAATCGCTCGCGCCCTCCAAGAGATTATTTACGCACCCCCATATTATTGCACTATTAACTTTATACTAATCGCTCGCGCCCTCCAAGAGATTATTTACGCACCCCCATACTTTGAGAAACGCTAACTTAAATAATATTTAAGGAATAGTTTATTATTCAAACCCTTCTGATTTCAGTACATGTCCTTTCTCCAACTGTCTATATAAGTTTTCGCACTTAGACAGAGTATCATACTGACGAGTGAAAATAGATAGACAATGTAAGTTTTTCTAATATCCTTGTGCCTTGCATCTATTTAAATATAGTCTACTCACTCACACATATTATGTACTTCAATACATTTATATTTTATCTACAAGTTTAATTATGCGGGATTTGGATCAAGGATCAGAAGGTAATAAATAGCAATTCTAATGTCATACATGGACATACAACAATAAAGTACAGGAAAACGTGATGATAATTTCTTGGAAAAAAAACCCATCTTTCTGGGATAATATTTGTTTTGCTTACAAAGTAATATGAAAAGTTGTAATGTAGCTTTTACAAGATAAATATTAAGTAAATGTTCATTTTTATTTTATTGTTTTTCCAGCTACGAATCTGAAACCTCTTCAGGAAATCAATTACAATGAAAGATTTAGTTGGATAGGAGGTAAGTTGCTGCGTCATACTTTTGATGTCTTTCAAATTAAAGCACACCCATTAATGTTTCTTATTATGTTTTTCTTCAATTGTTAATATTAAAAAATATATTGTTTTCACACGTCTCTGTATATTTTAGGGGCTTATTCTTATTTTATAGAATTTTCAAGTAATACAAAATCAGCATCTTCTTTTAATTGTTATTTGTA
>NW_013665777.1:583180-610305 GCF_000517525.1 Limulus polyphemus | reverse complement strand
GGCTTTTATATATATAATTGTGACATTGTCTACATTGTTCGTACGTAACATTTTTGCGTATGCTGATTAGAAACATAAACAAACACGGTGATAACACCATTTTTATATGCCACAGACAAACTTGATATTAGATATATAAACCATGTCATTAAAATTTTATAAACACGTTCTTGTGATCATGTTATGCACGGTTAACTGCGCTTTTACATAGCTTCCCCTTTCCCCATTTTGTATGTTGAAAATCGTTGAAACAACTTTGACCTTCTTTTATATAAAGATATGTCTTCTATAAATGCCAAACTCTTTGAAAGTGTATAGATTAGTGTAATAAATCCAGCAAAAGTATTCACGTCTTTCATGATTCGTATATATCATAAACATACTAGCAACTCACGTCCCTAGAATAAATAAATAATGTTTAAGAAAGATGACAATCAGGTAATTTTTCATCCTCCTACTTAGAAGATCGTTTTGATAATGTAGTGCTGGGCGTAGAAAGAATTAAGCAAACCTCATTTTAACAATATGCATTTTAAACGTTCCTGCATGACCTGCCTCCTCTGTTCAAACAGCATAGAGCAGAAATGTATGTGGCGAAGGGTGTTTTCAGTGCTTTCAATTACACTGCTATCTGTTTAATTGTTATCATTAAAAAGCTCTTTGTGGAACTTAGAAACGACCCTAGAGAGAGCACGTTTGTAAACGTGGAAGTATATGTTGTTTAGGCACAACTAATTACCGCTTCTTTCTGGCAACAAGATATAACTGAAATGTTTGACTATATCGTTGTTATCGCTCTAGCACGATTTTGATACGTTTCTTACGAAATCTGGCTATAAGTGATGAATGTTTGAATTTAAAACAGTCTACTTTATTGTTTTCGGTTAAACCCATCAGTAGCTATAAGTTATGGTTAAGGATTGCGTTATGTAAACCGAAAGAAAAATCTAGAAAAAAGGGTTAAACCAAGAATAAGTTACGTACAGTCAGTTTGCTTGATTTTTTGTTTTTTTAAATGTATACAGTGACAAAACAAGGAGTTTTGTTGTTGTTGTTCTGATTAAATTTTAACATAATACATGAAAAGTTGGCAAAATAGACTATTCAAATTTATAGATCTGTGAAAAATGTTATAATGTTTGGATAACTAGTGTAGGATTAAGAGCTTAGTAGAAATAACTCACAGGCGGCGTGGGTGTATGTGTCTTTACAAACGTGCATAAATCAAACAGGAACATATATATTATCTATTATTTAATGATCAGCTTTAAATTTTATATTTTTCAGGTAGTTTTCCAAGGCTTGTAAGAAACGTAATCACTTTAGAATGAATGTAACACCAATATATGTGCATATTGATTAAATAAACTAGTGGGATTTCCAAGTCGGAAATATTTTGAAGGAGGAAAAAACAAACTTTCTTTTTATTCGTACAGCTACAGAAATCAAAGACGACTACCGACAAGCACTGGTCAAAGGGTTGCCGTTTCCTATTTTAACCATTGCTGAATACCTCAGTCAAGATTTGGAGGGATTTTCTTGGGGCAGACAATACCGGCAGGCAGGATACTATTCCTACATATTACTTTGGTAAGATTCGTCTTTTATTAGCAATGGACGTCCTTTTTTCACTTGTGAAAAATATTATTTTATCACAGTTTTTGTGTCGTTTGTCTTATAATAATCTGTTTCTAATAAATCCTCATCGACAGTGTTCCTTTGAAAATAATTATTTTATGATATAATTACTAACATTGGAGCTGAGAAGTATTTGATTCTTTGTGCTGTAATTATTAATTGTCTTTCAAGTAATTGCTTCACAATATGTTAACTGTACAATACTCTGTTCCTGCCTTTATGCTGTTTAAACATTTACTAGCATACTTATTGTCCAATTATTTATTTGTAAGAAACTGTTTTTGTTAAGCTATCTATTGAAGTTAGATAACATCTGTTGTGAACAAATTTAACGCGACCCGTCAGTAGTAGTCCTGGCAAGAGGGTCGTATTTGATCGATCATAACCTCATTTCATGTCATGTACTAGAATGAAAAGATTCTATTCATCACGAGGAAATGATTGTATTTGTGAGAAAAGCTTATAGCTACCCTCTTAGACAAAGGTAAACATGCCAATATTTCCTCCATTCAAGAAATGCATATAAACTCTCTAGAAGTATTGGAAAAAATCAGGTTTTGCATAAGTTGTTGGAAAAACTTGATAAATTTGTCGACTGTTTTTCTAAACAAAACATTTTGAAGGGAAAGTCTTCCCTAAAGTAGTTGTTCTGCATTTATAAATGTTGATATTTCAAAGAAATTTGTGAAAGTTAACAATGTTGTGTGTAATCGATTAACTTTTGAAAACTGACAGAGAATGAAGTTTTAGCATACAACCTCTGGGCACAATCTGACTTATTATGGACAAACTTGGTCATGCAAGTCAAGTTTTAGCATACAACCTCTGGGCACAATCTGACTCATAATAGACAAACTTGGTCATGCAAGTCAAGTTTTAGCATACAACCTCTGGGCACAATCTGACTTATTATGGACAAACTTGGTCATGCAAGTCAAGTTTTAGCATACAACCTCTGGGCACAATCTGACTTATTATGGACAAACTTGGTCATGCAAGTCAAGTTTTAGCATACAACCTCTGGGCACAATCTGACTTATTATGGACAAACTTGGTCATGCAAGTCAAGTTTTAGCATACAACCTCTGGGCACAATCTGACTTATTATGGACAAACTTGGTCATACAATTCTTATACTGTCAGGCGAATAAAAAGAACTTTATAAATTAAACTTATACAAATTGAAAACAATGACTAAAACGTTTTCACAAAATGTATGAACAGTCATTTACATTGGCTATTCATAAATAAATAAAGTGCCTAGTTAATATTGTTCTCCACAGCCTTACTTGAGAATATAAAGTGCATAGTGGACCACAAAAACCGTTTCAAAATTTATCCGTGCAAAAATCGTGTTTCGATATCCGCAGTGGGCTCAACACAGATAACTTTGCGCTCAACAACAACAAAAAAAAACTAAATATTATTGATAATCACAATAAAAGACCAATGTTCTATTTTGTCGACTATATCATAGAACTGGTGAAATTGAAAGTCTAGTGATTGGTATTTGTGTGACCTTAATCCTTTTCTTTGATGAAAAGACGTTTATAAGTGTCAGTCACAGACTGGTATACATGAGTCTTTAAGTCATACTATCTCATGTAGAGATGGAATAAAAAAAATCTTTCTGTATATAATAGCCATAAGTCTATCTGTCTGTCATGCTCTCTGCCTCCTGAATGGTTAACCGTAGAATATATATATATATCAAAATACATTTTTCAATTCATAAAATTTTATATCGATTCGTCAGTCTTTGTATGTGCTGGATGGTCAATCCGAGAAAAAAACTTATTAAGAACAAAAATGTTTCTTTCTTGTGAGGGAATTTCACGAATAAAATAGGACTTCCTCCATCGACTGCTTGAAAGAAATATTTCGAAGATAGGAGCATGAACAGAAAAATCGCATAAAGAGAGGAACTTATTTGAGTATACATTTGTTGTTATACGGTTTATGTATGTATATATATATTTCATATCGGTATTATATACATGCATGACTTTATTGTATCATGTCGAATAAATTGAGTTGAATATCTCCCCTTTGACGCTTCTTATAGAAATGAGAACTTTCAAAAAGCGCTTACTTCGGTAGCGGTCTTTTCTGGCACTCAATAAAATAACAAGGAACGGTGGCATCTTGCGGAAAAAATACCCGCGGGTACTTAGTTAACGTGAACGCTCTATTGTGCTGGATGCACCCATTGCATAGAAATTCTATCATTTTTGCCAACAATGCATCGCAATCAGTCTCCTTTGCTTAAAAGCAAACACAATGCAATTTTCCTTATTGAATTACCTTATAAAATGACAACATACGGTTGTAAACGGCCCACTAGGCGACCATATTGCATATACACTATGATCCAAGGCACTGGGTTGGCTGCACATTTTTTATTAATTTTTTAAGGAAATTTCCCATTGAATTGTTTCAGCGGGCAACTGCTAGTAAATATATATATAAATACTTTACATTATTAACATACCTCAACCCTATATATATATTGGATACAACACACAAGAATTTTGAAAATGTGAATGGAAGAAGATATAGAGCGGAACACCCGCTAAACGTTAGCCATAAGCTACAACTTATTAGATGTGGTACATGGGCTTGTAGCATTTTATAGAGTCTAAACAAGCGTGCCATATAAGAAGTTAATTTCTT
Organism: Limulus polyphemus; assembly: GCF_000517525.1. Classification (NCBI taxonomy): domain Eukaryota; kingdom Metazoa; phylum Arthropoda; class Merostomata; order Xiphosura; family Limulidae; genus Limulus; species Limulus polyphemus. The sequence continues at coordinate 605,994 of NW_013665777.1, read as the reverse complement.
TGTCAACACAGCGTGACGATAGGTACAAACGACCTGTTCTGTTAAAGGTGCTCTATTAGTTGGAAAAATATAATAATAATACGGAAATGAGAATAACAGAAAGAGTGTAGTAAAAAAGTTTAACACTTCCTATATTGCGAAACATGCTTTTTGGTGTGATGATAGAGTTATGGAGCTGTTTAACTTAACCAGGCTGCATATAAAAAGATGTAGACCTGTACTATATGCCTTAACGTCATACAAAACTTCGACGCCCGTTGTCGAAGTGTGCAATAACTTAGTTACAAGTGCTAACCTAGAAGTTCATTGAAGCGCAATATGCTTCAAAACAGGGCGTTTTAACATATAGAATAGAGGATAGTATGATAGAAAACAATATATATTATATATGTATGGCATAGCTTCGAAAGTCCCCAGACCAAATCGTTCAACTTCTTAGGGCATAAATGTTATTATTATTTCGTCTTATGAAATACCTCCGTGGTCTAGTTGGTTCTTCTTTCTACATTTTAGTGAAAAACTTGCGTACAGAATAGAGGTGAAAGCAGAATCTTTCTTTATAGTAAACATGAATGCAAAATCATTCCTAAATATTTCTTATCTGTATAACCGTCATCTTATGAAGACAAACTACCGCCTCAGTTACCTTGTTCTGGGTGAATTTTCTTGCTTCTAGAATACTGTACAGCTGTGCCTTCCATCCAGTGGATTAACACATCCTAAATAATAAATCATAACTGATAAAGAGAAGAAATAAAGAAAACTACTTAAAGAACGACAAGGAATATGTGCTTATATGGTGCCATATCTCGAATTTATTCTTATTATTCTTTTCTCGGAATAACTAGACGTTTCAAAAAATGTTTGAACACAGTACACAATAGATACAGCACGTGTATACTCTGACAAGAGTTTTCTATGGTTCAAAGAACTGCGCAATGAAAGTATACAAAAGTTGGATTTATTTTTCTATCATTTTCAATGTCACATAATTCATGTGTGTGACTCCTGATCTGCATGTTCTCAAACGATTAATAAAAAGTAATGTTATTCTCGTCTATAGGACATAATTCATGTTTGTGACTCCTGATCTGCATGTTCCCAAACGATTAATAAAAAAGTAATGTTATTCTCGTCTATAGGACAGCGTTTGCTTTGTGGCTGCTGATGAACATCCTACTATGCACTGTTCCCAGATATGGAGCTTACTGCATGCAACTTACAGGGGTCATCATGCTGCTCACTAACGCCATCTACGCTTTACTGCTGCCTCGAAAGCCTTTAGTCATTCCTTTCGAAGGTGGAACCCTCGCATTTAGATATGGCTGGTGCTTCTGGCTTTTACTTTCTGCTGGTGAGTCTATAAGAACTATTTATTTACTGTATGTTTTTCAATCTTAACCATAATCTGGTTAAACCTTGTGGATACTTTTAGAAATATAGCTGTAATTATATTATATGTAACAATAAGAGTACGTAACTAATGATCTAGTGAAAACTCATCATTATATATGTCAAGTCTCCTAACTGCTTTATATTGTATATATATTATGATCAAAATTATTCTTATATCTATATGTGATTATTCTACCAAACCTTACAATAGTGAGTACTTTATACTCAATTCAACGCACCTACTTATTTGGCGATGCTGAACTGACTTCATTAATGTGTATTTGAGTTTAGCTTATAAGAGTTATAATAATATGATTAGCTTATTGTGTTTAGGTAATTATCAGGATACGTTCTTTAAAAAAAATATTTACTTGTCATAAATTCATTTATACTGGCTTGCAAAACGAGCAAGTCAATAAGACTGTATGAGTGTTTATTAGTGTTTTGGTTAATCGTAGAAATTGCTAAAAGAGAGAAAAATAAAACTGGGAGGTTATATATATATTACACTGAGAAATAAAGGTAATAAAGTTAGAGAGTGAAGAGACACAAAACAAAACATTGAGGTTAAAGAAGGAGTAAAACATTTGATCGAGAGAACATTTTATAGCAAAGAACCAGGTTTGAAAAAAGAAAGGTAAGAGTTGATTGCCCAAGGCACTGATTATAGAACGTAACTAGAACGAAAAGTTAGGAATTATTCGAGATCAATAAAAGCACGAGATTTAGAATAAAAGTAAACAAGTGTATGAAAAAAAAAGAAATATAGGAAAAGCAACACAAAGAGATTGAAAATAACACAGCAGCAATGAGAAACATCAGTTTTGGAGTATTAGAAATATGGAAGTGGCATGTTGAAACAAATTGTTGGAAGTTATGAAATACGGGAAACCGTAAGAAATTACCAAATACAGGAAACAGGAAATGTGTTTGACAGATGGAAACATATACTTTCTTAAGCAAGGAAGCTCAAGTTGAAAAATTTAATTAAATAATATAGTTAATGATAAAAATTGTGATGTGAAGATGAAAGACAACTGACAAAGCTGGTGAAATGATTAAAGTCAAAACAGAAAACAATTTAAAAATAACGTCAACGTGATGAAACGAAAGCAAGAAAGATGAATTCAAAAGAAGATGAAAAGAAACAGTGGCTGACTAAACAACTTACTACCTTGTTCATGTGGGCCATTGCCTTCTCTGCAAGTAAAAGCGGAAGATTAGAAAACTGTCGTTTCGTTGTGCTTTGCTGGCTGCCGTATTGGCTAAGCAGCTGGCCCAGTAACCTCTATATTTTCACATTCAAAATAAGCGCAACAAAGAGACACTGTGTAAGACTAGGCTGCATTAACGGCTAGAGAGAGTAAAAAGACGACAGGTTTTTGAAAAAAACATTTTAGATTTACTTTACCTGCAGGTAGGTTTGAAAACGCTCTTAGGGGCGTTAGTAAATACGATCGATTTTTAAAACTTGTTTATGAAATACAGTATTACAGAAGGGTTCGCCGCTAGAAGAGTTTACCCTACTTTTCTCCAAGATTTTCTTCTTTTTTTTTGAGCGAATTATATATATCGACTTCTCATGAAAGATATTGATCACGGTTTTGTTTCCAACAACAACAAAACAAAAAACATTGTAATATTGTCAAGGGTTCAGTCTTTAAAACAATAGTAAACAGTATTAGTTAGTTCAATATTAAATACTATCGCGTTACCAAGACGTAGTGTAAAACGTAATACGTATGTTGAGACCGCGCCGTCTAGTGGTTTGGGTGATTCTAACTCTTGCTTTTATAAATTGGAGTTTTAACATTAGGTAATTAAGAACACATCCTCATGAATGGTTCGGAGAGCGATAATTTAAATGTGAATGAGAACAATGAAAATAAATGATCAGAAGTCATGCCTTATTCCAGTTTTTACATCTTATTAAAGGCGAACAAACCGTATCGCATTTAAAAAGGAATAACTGGCATTCCAGCATTTAACGTTGCAATAATATATGTATAATTGTATTATTTGGTTTTTGTAATGGTACTAGCATTGAGAAAATTAAATCAGAAAAAAAATATTTGTGGCTTGACCAGATATTGTATAGTTTATAATATAAAACATTATTATGTTCACGTTTGCTGACTGAACTAAGGGTCACTGATTACTCCAAAATCAAGTTACTAAAAGTGTAATGTGATCATATATGGGTATGATGAGATCATGAAATCCAGTAATGGAATAGATATGTGGATATGATGAGTTTATATAGTCCAGTACTGTAATACATATGTGGATTTGATGATAATATAGTCCACTACCGTAATACGTATCTGGACTTGACGAGTTGATGAAATCCAGTAATGAATTATATATGTGGAGATGATAAATTCATATAGTACAGTACCGTAGTCTATATGTGGACATGATGGTTTCATAAGTCCAGTAATGGAATATGTATGTGGATATCATGAGTTTATATAGTCCTGTACTGTAATAAATATGTGGACTTGATGAGTTCATGAAGTTGAGTAAAATAATTTGTATCTGGACATATTACTTTTCTGCAGAAGGCAGAATACATATAACCATAAAAATTAACAATCATACGAATAACAAAAAAGACAAAGTATCCAAAACACGAGTTAAATTTTGTTTTGATCACCAGTAAAATGTTTCTTTTTAATGTTGTGACTCCCCCGTTTAACTCTATGATGTGGAGAGTAATATCTTTGCCTCAATTTGTTAATTTCCATTTATTTTTGAGGTACTTTGTGAAAAACTACTGTTTTATTTAGTTATAGAGCTATACGAAAGGTGTTATTTACAAACTGCTGTAAATACAGTTGTAAATGCGCTATGCCAAAGCACGTACAGTTACATGTCATTATGTGGTTGTGATTTACATTTTTGTATAGCTCATTATTTACGTCATTAGCTATACTGTAAGCTTGAGGGCTTATAACACTAAAATTCGGTTTTACATCCTTGCAGTTGGCACATCACAGATAGTTATTGTTCTTATATGATACAAGAAACAAATTATTTTCCATATCTTAAAGACGACAGAAGCAGCAATCATCAAAATACGTTATTATAAATACATTCTGCATTTATATGATGATTTTTACGTTTATCCTATAATGTATTCTTGTTCAGAATGAAATCGTCATTTTGTTAGGTCGATCAAACAGAATCACGTTTTCAGCAAATTACTAACACGCAATTCGTATCTTTTTAGGAAATATCTGTCAACATGTACACTTCAACGCAATATTATTATTGAAAGCACTTATTCATACATATACATATGTATTAGCAAAATACCGCCGATAATGCATTAAACGTTTGAGATAACAATCTTACATAGATGCAACAAAATTACAATTGCTTAGTTTATGACAAGGAGTCTTCCTGTCTTATGATCAGGGTTTTAAAACACACATATACAAAAGATCGTTCTGTCAATGCTCGTGCACGACTCCCGCTTTACTCGAGCTGCATCATTCCAAACAGACTTTTGAACAGAATTCAGGAAAACAAACTACAATATATTTCACTTTCAACGTTCTGACGACACACACTCACACATATATGGATATAATGGGGGATATGAAATTTCAACGTGGTATCCAAGGTCAACGCCCGACGAAAGGCTCTGATGATGGGGAGTTTAGAGCGACACTATTTACAAAGCAGTCAATAGTTTTCATAGCGCGACAGCCCTGGGGAAGGGCCTAGCCACTTGTTTTAAATTTACCTTGAGATACAATAAATTAGGTCATGTGGCCCTTCACTGCAATTCACCAAATGCATTATTATGCTTATAGGCGTATTTGCATAGTTATACAACTTAAAAAAAAAACATTAGCTGAGACATTTAGTGGTGGTACAGCCTTAGAAGTATCATAACTAAATGTTCGGTGTTACTGACAAAATTAACCTCCCTCTGGTTAAACATTTATATCTGAAATTTATAATTATTATGTATGTGAGCAGTAAAAACTGGACAACTTTAATTAAAAGTATTGTCGCTAATAAAAGCTGTCTATCGAGCAGTTCAAATGTTTCGGTATAAAGATCGATTCTTACTTTAGTCACGAGCTTCCTTGGCTTTACATTATCTTAAGGGTCAAAGTGTCCATTATAGGACAACAAATAAGATTTGATTCATTAATTATTATGATCAGAACATAAGTTTCTTGTCTCTCATATTATTCAGAGAGATTTATAGTTTATGTTTTATTTAGTTTCGCCTAATGGTTCAACTCAGATGCCCCATTGTGTGGCTTTTGCTGGAAAAAAAACTAACAGAAATACAAATTACATTTTAGAAACTGATGAGGAATAAAAGTGAATGTAGAGAGATTTATAAGAAATGCAAAAAATCACTAAATTCACACGAAAAATATAGTTATAAAGATTAACGTGCTCAAAAACAAAATTAGTTGTTTCTTCTATGGTGATCTAATAGAAGGTGTTCAAAACCTAGTTTTACACGTCTAGTCTTAGCATTTTCGTTTTGGAATAAAGGCTTTTTCAACTGTTCTTTAATAAATTACTTTAAAATGTCCCCTTTTTGCACATTTTCTTATTACTTACATCAGTCTTTTAGATGGCAAATGAAAGTAAATGAAGGCGTAAATACCTCCCAGAAACTGATATTAGTTCAACAACACCATAGTGTCGTGTTTCCTATTATTTATACTTTGATTAATGAGATTTTCCCCATTTGTCTTGAATAACTTAACTATATCAGAAAATTCGTATTTGTAGCAAACTTTTCCCAATATTCAAATAAAATTACAACATCTTATTTTCTGTTTGTTTGTTTTTTAATTATGCACAAAGCTACACAAGGGCTATCTGTGCTCTGCCCACCACGGGTATCGAAACCCGGTTTCTAGCGTTGTAACTCCGCAGACATACCGCTGTGCCACTGGGGAGCCTTATTTTCTGATATAGATTTTAAACTTGATGGCTGTCATATTGAAAATAATGATTCGAGTTGTTCAAGTTCTTACAAAACTCTTTATTCCAAGAATGTAACTTTAGGCCCTTCAGAAAGAACTGTAACTGTTATGCCTTTCATGACGCGGGATTATCTTCTTATAAGGTGTATTCGTTTGATAATATAATTTCAAAAATGTATATAAAAGTGATAAGTTCAAATAGATTTCTTTGTATCAGTTATTTAGTTTTTAAGTGTGCTTGGTATTCTAGTATTTATAAATTCTGACATAATATAACATAAAATTATGTACATGCACTAGAAAATTTAGCAATAATTGTACTAAATAACGATAATAATTATGTGATTCTGTGATTTATATTTTCACACACTTTTGTCACATAGGAATCATCGCATTTCTGGTCGGGTTGACAGCTGCAGTCGTGGATATTATATTTCCACAAAAATTCTCGACGATAATAGAGGTTGATTACGATTCCCCCTACCGGTACTTAGCTGGAAAAGGCATCAAGTTGAAAAGAGAGCTAAGTAAAAGATATCAAAGAAAGAGTAAAGGCCTTATACCTAAAGATGACTCTTGTACCCTTGGGTGCAGCACACTGGGCATTGAAAACGCTGCATTCGAGAACGACGACAAAGATGCCAACAAAATGTTCAACGGGAAGAAAGCTGTTAGTCTTCAAGACTTCGGTACATATATCCAGCAGGAGGAAACTACAACAGAAGTATTCTCAACAATTAATAGGTAAACAAAGTTTCATATACGTATCTCTCCTAAGTCAATCTATAATTTGACAAAAACAAGTCAACATGTGCACTTCTTTGAAACAAGGTTATAAAATGTAATTGTAATATTGACACTGAAATGTTAAATTACAGAATTTTTTAAATTAATTCATGGTAAAAGTGCCGAGTGAAAAAAAAGTACAAAAATACATAACATTGGCGTACATAACCTATATGATGTAACTTATTATAACATATGCAATTTTTGTTTAATAATAATAACGCTTATGATTGAGAAGCATATAACAAGATAATTGAAAGTAGTGAAATTTTAGTTAAAAACGAATAATGTACAAATATTTGGCGTACTTATGTGTCATAAATATACATATACACGCGTTATGATATGCTGTTTGTTTCCAATATTCGCGCAAAGCTACACAAGCCACCCTTAATTTTGAACTCATAAAGTAGATGGAAGACAGGACCCACCGCCAACTCTTGGGATACTCTAATTGAATAATGGGATGTGACCGTTATTCTTATAACGCACCAACAACCCGAAAGAGCGGTTCTCGATTTTGCGACAACGAAACGAGATCCACGAACCTCGGATTCACGGTCTGGCACGCTTAGCACTTGTTCACGCCCGATACCTCACAATGCTATGTGAATGAGTGTCTCTCTCTCAAACACACGCATTGCATAACTGTAGACCACTTACGCCTAGTACATTTGAGAACTGAATAACTGTCACGACGGGCCAAACTCAATCCCCTGTAGGCCGAACTTTAAAACTTGCATATTTTTAGAATTAAAAATTGTGTATGTATTTAAGTATGTATGTATTTATATTTGGGTATATATACATATGTATATGGCCCACATTTCATATAACTTACTAACTCAAGTTTGTATAACTTGGTGCATTGTTATTTAAGTTACTATTAACGTCCTCTAAGGCCTAGCGGAGAGGCTTAGTTTGGATTCAGTGTAATTTCTTGCTGTCTCTCCTTTTGGTCCCCGATAGCTTAATGGTAAGCTTAAGAGTTTATAATGCCAAAATCCGGGGCTTGACCACGATGGGCACAACACAGATATCCCACTGTGTAGCTTTGCTTTTATCCACAAACAAACAAACCTGTTCTTTTGAATAAGTAACGTCTTCTGATAACTAATAAGTAAAATCCTTTTTGGACCTAGTCAAATGTAAGAGATGGAATTAATGTAGATTTAATTTAAGTATTTTCACACAATAAGTGCGTAACACTTTAACTGTATTTTATGGTAAATAATAACTGTTATAGTTCAAGAATGAACAAAAATTCCTAAGCATATAAATATAAAGTCCTTAAAAATAAACATTCCCAGCCTACTGTATGGAAAATCTGCTTCAAAAAACAATTTACACATCAAGTATGGAAAATACTGATTCATGTGCGAAGAAGCTTCATGATATATATATTATATATTTTACAGGAATGTGAATTGCTCGAAAAATGCCAATGGTACACATCAAGTTCAAGTGGAATTGGAATCAGCAGCAATGTGGTGACGATACCCTGAAGTCATCTTTTTTTATCAATAAAGACTGAAAAGGGTCGAGTGTAAAAATATAAAAGTGCCACATGTTTTAGTCATGCTAATATAGTTCCAGATTACCTTAGCTTTGGAATAATACAACTTACAATAAATTTGAAAAACAGACAATTTTGTTTTTTGAGACTTTGAGTGCGCCAACCACAGCACTTTTTATTGGTCTTTTGAAAATAGACAACTTTTTGACTAGTAAAAAGAAAAACTTTTATACTACCAAAAAACATTGTGTTTCGTAACTTATACCGTTGAGCAGAGAAGTAAAAGCACGTGTATATTTGTAATATTAATAAACCAATGATGAAAGTGCATATAACCTATTTGATATGATTACAAGAACTCAAGTGTTCTTACTGAATAGAAAAGACAATGGGTCCAAAGTGCCAGTTAGCTAATGAAGTAAATTATTTCATTTAAGTATCTAAGAAAAACGAAATTAATGTTTGTTATTCCATTTTAATATTATTAATATGCCTAAAAATTGTATGATATTTCGTAAAAATATTAAGCGATTTAAGCATAATCAGTATATTTGAAATTAAATACAGTTCCACTCATGAAAAGGTAAACTGTAGTATCAAAGTGAAGCCTTTATATTCGAAAAGAAAGAACCGCGAACAGGAATATATAGAAATACTCTTAAGACAGATTAAAATATCAATACTGAAATGAATGAAAGAATCAATGTATTATATTCACACACACACCAAGTGTTTAGATTATTAACGTATTATATTTATACACACCAGGTGTTTACATTGCACAGGTAAAGTTACATTTACATTTATTAGAACAAATTCTTGGTTTTTGTTTGCTATGAAGGGGATGTTCAAAACCATTTTCATAAGCTATACATAAGTGTTTAGAACATTACACTGAAATTTTGTATAATATTGAAAAATGTACAGACGTATTTTCAAACACAACAGCAAATAATAGAAACTAATAATTGTGTAAGTTGTAGCCAGCCAATCGCGTGTGCTGTCTTGCACATAAATGTTTTGTTTTGTTTTTTTGTCTGTAACTAGCAAAATTATATATACGAATTAAAATAGGCTATAAAAGTTCTGTACAAAAGTATTTGTATCTGTAAATTAAAATTAGTGTGCATTGATATATAAATATAATTATTTTACTATTTCAAGTTTAATCTATGTTAAATGCAACCATGATTATTAAGATAAATGCTGTCCATTTCGACTCATGTGTTGTCTCTCATTTTTTATTTTCTTTTTGTACGGGCCTTCTATAGGCAATCTTTGAATTTCGATTGATGACAGCTATACTTGTGATATTTGTAAAAAGTGTCTTTCAAACAATTTTTTTACTGTAAAAAGTTACAAATTAAGTATTGACTCGAAAGTCCACCTCATATGTGTAATAATTCTTATGAAATTCCAATATTTAAAAACGTATTTATTTGTCGTAAAAACCTCCCTACATGTATATTTTGTTTTTCAAACATGTTCCTTTTGTATTTCTTTCGTGTAGTCTTGTGTTAATTTTTTCGTGTAGTCTTGTGTTAATATTTGCACAAACGGCATATGATATATTTTGTTCGTTTGTTCTTGGGGAAATAATTTTAAAATGCAATCAAGTTATTGGGTACTAATTGTACATCACCATATTGCTTTCAATATTATTGTTTTCCTTAACTGTTTATACAAGTCAAGTTCTTATTTTTCATAGGTATATGAGATAAAAGAAGGCCTTATGAATATGTGTGACGCCACTATTATAGGGTGATTTTTGTGAAAAATGATAAATGTTTTGTATTACAGTCATTGACTAAATAAACAATGTGTTTATGTTACTGATTCAAAATTACTGTTTTTTGTGTTATTTGAAGAATCCTCAAATGTAGCATATAAGTAATTTAATATTTTAATCTTTAATTACAGTATGCATAACAAAGTGCACGTGTGTTGCTTGTAAAATCATTCCCTCGATCAGCTATCTCATTCTTGCCTCTGTTGGGTAACATGCTTCAACGTACTGAATTCAGAATACATTAATTTCTTACTTCTTGACTCGATAAGGAACTTCTAAAGAACACAGCTATGATAGGTCAACTGAAATACTCATTCACGGAACACATTATTTGTATCGTAATAACACTGCACTATGTATAGGATATGATATTAATTTACCATACAGAACTATAGGCAACTTATATAAACCCCACAAATAAAATATTTTCTCAAGAATATTTTAACATCAGTAAAGAGAGGATTAAGATATTAAAATAAAGAGATTATCCCAATTGTTTCATAGTACATTACGAAGTGAAGTAAAATACTTTGTCTGGAACTGTTTCTGTGTGAAACAGGTTCTAGCAGTTTAAAAAAGTGGTAATATATATTGGTATTTTTAACCAAAAGTCTCCAGATAGGAGAGATATGAAAGTTATCAAATATGTATAAAGAATAGATCTATGAGAACAAAAATCTTGTTGCATTTAAGTCTATTATTTTTCAATTACGATTTTTTCCATTCAATATTGAAGTAACTGTCAAGTATAAGAAGTACTGAATTATCGCAAACAACCCACTCAGATGTTACTGTATTAAAATTTTATGTATAAGTTCTGCCTGTACACACAGCCTACTAATCCTACAATCTGTTTCTCCATAGAGTGAGTAATTTAATCAGATTACAATATACTAATTTCTGGTGAGTAGATTGATGATAATCTGATGATATGAAATCAGTAATATTAAAATAGTTTCATATCTAAAGTAGAGAGGGTTTATTACGTTATATTAAAACGATTTGGAATGTTCAAACCAGCAAGTCATGTAACAACCATAGTCGGAACAGTATGCAAAAACCCTTTCCGACGCAAGATATTCATACTCTCATATTATAAAGATGTACTGAAATCGAGGATTTAAATTTACATATGAAGATATCCCATGTACTTAACTGTACGAATAAACGATTTAGAGAACCAGGACCATCTAGAAAGAGACACGCAACAAATCACACCTCAGCTTTGGTAAGCAAAGTGCACCCGTCTTCTAACAGGTGACAATCCACGAACACAAAGGGCACTAGTAAGAATCGTTCACATATTTCAGGTAATAGTGCTCAGTAAGATCAAGAAAGATCTTATGGAAAAGCGACACAAGTCACGTATACACAAGTTGATTCCATGACATATCCATTCAACCGACGCATTTCTCGAACAGCTGGAGAATGAAACTGGAATTGATGTTATTCCATATGAAATCATACCTGTCATGTCACCTATGGACTTTTGTATGATGCAGCTGTTGAAACGGGCACTGAGAAATCGTTTTCTTCGTATACTTGATATATTATGGAAAGCATCAGGGAGGAGAGTTTGTGCTTTGAACATGACAACTTTGAGACGGAGCCTTTTGTAATGTGTAACGAATTTATTGTTATGTATTTATCTTTAATATGAACGTTGTTTAGATTAAATATGTATTTAAAAATCTGCGTAACTTATAGTGTCGGAGATGTATTGCGTGTAACGAATTTGTTATGTATTTATTTTAATGATAACGTTTGTTGGATTGAGTTTATATGTAAAAACGTGCCTAGCTCACAGTGTTAGTTACGTATGGCGGAACTCCCGCCAATTCTCCAAGATTGTAGAATATTTGTGAACGCAAGAATCGACAATATATCCACTTCCGTAACCGGTTAAATATAGTTCAGTATTGTCCGAACGTTCGAAAAAAAAAAACATTTCTCGCACCTATAAAACAGGCAAGGTGACGCGCCAAAAAGGAAGAGAGCATATAAGTCTGCTAAGAAGCTGTTATAACCGTGTACGCTAACGTGAGTAACGTAAGTGGAGTAAAACTTGGATTTGCTCTTCTTTTCATCATTCATTACCGCAAAGGAGTAAATATACTGCACCCCTAAAAAAAGTAGAGTATTTCACTTTCCCAAGAAATATCATACAAAGGAATAAATACGAAACTACTTAAAAATTCGTCAATTTAACCCCTTTTTACTATTTCTGTGGCTTCAACAAGAAGTAATAATATCAATTATGCCTGGAAAAGGAGCAACTTATTTGCATATGATCCTCTATATTAAAATATATAGAACTGATTTAAACATCTAACCTGTATAAAAGCCATTGTGTGTTACGTCATGTCACGCTTGATTTCTCGAAATAGGAGGATTCATAAAACCCAACATGCATTTATCCAGGTAGAATAGTTCGATTACTGTCTGCCCATTACGATTTTAGTAACATGGGTGCAAGGGGGCCGTGAGAGGTGGGGTGCCATAAAACTCTTATAAGTGTAGTGAGTGTTGGGATCACCAGCCAAGTACATACAATTTATCATTAATGTAAAAATATCGATTCAATTTTAAACTTAAACCGTTTCTGAATTAAGCTACTTTCTGTTATATTACCAACGTTTTTAATGGAAAAAACACAATGGAGACTATAAATTAAATAATCAACAAATACTTTTCCAGCTTTGTTTTCTATACATTTCATTTTATACTTTCAGTACATAGACTAACAACAATATTAAGTTATACATTTGTTGCTAAGCAACGTGACAAAAGCCATTGTTTAAACGTAGTGTTACCAAAACGCACTGGCTTTTCTATATATTAGAAGTTGTTACTCTAACTGATTTTTACTAACAATTATTCTATGAATACCCCACAAATTCATTTCATGAATGATCTTAATTTTGATTGACTCACAAAGGAACTTACCGACGTTTTACTGCCTCTACTGCACTTTTCTGCCTCTTTTTTGGTCAAGCTTGATTTCGCAAAATGTATTTATTTCAGTTAGCTATGAAGTGTGAGGTTAGGGTATACTATGGGGTGGGGGTGGTAGTACTTGCCCCGTCAGTTTTGACAGGCTATACGCTACTATTTAGTAACAATGACAAAAGCAGTATTGGAAATTTTAGTGTTTCTTTGTTTTATTGAAAGTTTAATCTTTTTGTAATAAAGGGCCGATCGTGGCTTATAAGGTGCTACAACATTATGAGCTTCTTCAATTTGTTTACGGTATAGTATAGAGGATCGTTTTCCACTGCTACAAAATTAAACATGGTTATTGTTTTTACCTGGCTCTTTCAAATATATTTCTCTATTCTGCACACGCTTAAGCCTAAATGTATGTTTCTTGAGGCCATTTTTGTCTCTAAATGCATCACTGATATTACAAAAAGCACAAAACGTAGTCATATTTGTTCTTGATTATATCAATTACACAGGCCTGCGATGGTTTTATTGTCTTGGAATTATTACATGTTCTACAATAATTCCTGTACGCTGAATCCGAAAATGATATCCATTTTTTCCATCACGTACAAATTTTTCACAAAACGTCATATGTACTTTTACATAAGTGAATCATTTTCATTGAAATCGGGTTACATTTTCTTATGCTTAAAATGTTGACAACCACTGACTATAGATTTCTCTAGACCAATCGCGACGTGAGAGTCTTATCGATCGTTCTAGAACCCAAACTTAACGAACATAATTATAGAAAATGTTCATTGTGGTAAACGAAATAATAATTTGATCTAAGTAAAAGTTGTTTTTCTTTCCGATTTGTAAAAACTCTTTACGTGATAAGAAAAAAAGAATATTATTTTCGAAATCTGCGTAGCCTGTATTATGGAAAATCCGTTATTAAAACCAAAAAACTTTTGTGAAGTTTAAATTCGCAGCCCTGTGTTATCATTTGAAACTTCATCTTCCCAGGATTTCTTATAACACTGTCTTTTTTTTTTTCTTTTTGACCTTTATGTGTTTCTTTACTTGTTTTGCAGCTGCATTAAATAATATAATTTCTACATTTTAAAATGAAATATAAATAACAGAAGACCATTTGGTCCTTGAAGGCTTTCCTGGCACACCCTCCTTTGGCGAAAAGTAAAGTAAAAATAAAAATATTAAATCACCATTTATATTCCAAGAACTAGCTGATTTTCTCTTTAACTTCCGTAAGGTGCTAGCCTCAACCACTGCCAATGGCAACTCATTCCATAACCAATAACCCTGTTAGAAAAATAAAATTGTGTTAACTAGAGCTTACTCTTAATCTTAAACTAATTTCCTCTTGTCTTCAAGATAACAGCACAGAGGCCTTTATGCTATCGACATTCCAGACAATCTTATAACGTATATCAATCTTATAACTTCAATAAGATAATATATTACATTTCTTTCTCACAAGAAAATAAGTCAAGATATCTTAACCTATCCTCGAAGGTCATCTTTTCCATCCTCAGAATCGTTTCAGTAACCTTTGTCTGTGTCCTTTCTACTAAGTTAATATCCCTTCTTATATAACAAGAGCAGAAAATGCATACAAAATACTCCGAACGAACAATGTTGTCAGACAGGGTGAATTCATGCCTAATTGTGCTCGTTTTATTTAACTGAGGAATAAATCAAATTTATAATTTTTTTGCTTTTGAATTTCAAGACTGGTTAAATATTATTATTTGTATAGTGACTTCTTTGCGATACTATCCTGCTGGTGCTACCTTATATCAAGTAAAAAAAGTAAAAAAATAAAACTCTACAATTTCAATATTTCATCTGAAACTAAACATTCTCAAGACTGGCTAAATATTGAAAAAAAAAAAACAAAGTGTCTAACTGACATAATTTTGATAGCCTAGCACTGCATTATGCAAACGGTAGAAGAAGCTGGTTACATTTGCCTTGATTATTCACGTCTTAAATAATATACCTAATCTACAAGTCTCAATCAATGAACGTAAAGTGTAATTACAGGCTCTATCACGAACAGTTCCCATTCTTAGGAGTTTTGACGCCATAGGCCTAAGCCCGCAATTTGATTGATGAAATACTATACGATTAAATATAATGTTTACGTATTCCTATGTCACACGCTTATAGATGTAAGTAAAGTTTTTTCGAATTCGTGATTATCTGTTGTCATTGAGCTCGAACTCTTTTGATAAATGAGTGTTTAACTACATTCTTTCTCAGTACAAATACTATTACTAATAGCAATAATACTAACTTTAACCTGCTGTACCTCTCAAAAGTAGACCTAACTTAGAAACTTGGCAGATTATTATATACATTTAATACATTTTTAAGGGGTTTCTGGTGTTAGGTTTTGCGTGCAACCCTGAATATAGTGGATTTAACTAAGAACATACACATCACAGGCTAAGCTTACCATTTGGTCATTTGCCAGATAAAATTGTAGCACTAGTAGCAGAGCACCAAACCACTAGCTCCTGCTCTCAGAACCAAAAGATAGCCTACAACAAATAAAAGGAGGATATCATAAAAACAGATTTAGAGCACAAGTTACATAACTGTTTTAAAGATAAATACAGCAGATTCAAGAATAAGCTTAATTACTATTATTTTTATGTTCAGCGTATTAGTGAAAAATTGGTAAGTCAGGGCTCTAGTTGAAATGAAAGGCTATAATATAATTTAAATTACTGAAAGTTGGTTATATTTGTAGAACATTGATAACAGGAATTACTTTGAACTTCCAAAGCTATAAGTTACTTAAAAGTGACAGGCTTTCAAAAACAGGAGGTTGTATGAATAGCTCTTTATATACGAGATGAACTGAAGCCCTTTGGGACTGAAGAGACAAAAAATGAAAGTCAGGAGGTTGAATTTATATTGGTTACAATCAGGTGTTTCAAGGGTAGAAGGTTTTTAGTTGTAAATTGTTATAGATCATCTGATCAGACAAATGAGGTCAATAAAAGTTTTGAGACGACTGGGTAATGAAAAAACGTTATTATAACCGTACGACGTTTCGACAAGATTTTGTCATCCTCAGGTACAAGTATTTTACAGAGATACACGAGTATATATATGTAGTGTAGAACAAAGAGATCACATGACAGGATATTACTTCACAGTCTAATATAGGTATCTTGGTACCTCGGGGTGTTGATTTAGGGTAGTAACTGTTGGAAGTTTTAATTTTAGATACATTAATTGGGATTGAATGGAATCAAAACCTGAGGGCGAGAGACTTCAAAAAATTATTCAGTATGGCTTTTTATACCCAATGGTTAAAGAGTCAATCATAGAGGATTCCATTTTAGAGTTATTATTAACCACTAATAAGGATATGCTTACAAGAGTTGGAGTGCAGAAACATTTGGGAGTGATCATTACTAAATTAGGTTCGATGTTTTGTTGCATGTTCAGATAAACAAAGACATTAAAGTTTAGTTCCTAATTTTCAGAAAGCTAATTTTGAGGCCATGAGACAAGATTTATCATTAACGAATTAAAATAATGGTAGATCAATAGACTGTGGGCAGGTGCCTCAAGTGCATATTTTTAATGGGGAATAAAGCTACTCTAGAATTTAAGACCAATTAATCTTACTTCTGTAGTGAGAAAAGTTCTAAAGAGTCTGAAAAAAAAAAAAGCTTGGAAAATAATTTAGTAAATATTATGTGAATGAAGAAAAACAACAGAGGTTCCTTCAAGGAAAACTTTGCCTAACTGACCTGTTAACTTTATTTCAAAGACGCTACCTGTTAGCTGGAAAAAGAAAAACGTGAAAGCATGATATACTTAGATTTTTGAAAAAGTTTTTAATAATGAGCCACGTAGACTATTTAACTAAGTAAATCACATCAGTCAGGGGTTTGGAAAATACTATAGTAAACTGGACTGTAGGGTGGTTGGATAAGAAAGAGCAAAAGGTTGTTATTAATGGAGTTCAATCAAACTGGATCTTATTACTAGTGGAGAACCTCAGGAGTCACTGTGTGGGTCATTACGTTTTCTTATTGAGATCAATGGCATTGACAGGGGCATAATTAGTAAATTGTCATTGCGTTTTCTTATTGAGATCAATGGCATTGACAGGGGCATAATTAGTAAATTGTCATTGCGTTTTCTTATTGAGATCAATGGCCTTGACAGGGGCATAATTAGTAAATTGTCATTGCGTTTTCTTATTGAGATCAATGGCATTGACAGGGGAATAATTAGTAAATTTTGGTGATCACATTAAATGTTTGAGAATTTGTAGCTGTAATAAAGGCGTTGAGGTAATACAAAAGGACTTGGATCAATTAACAAGTGGACAAATAATTGGCAAATGACATTTACACGTTTTATATAGATGGGATCTTGCCATACTGGTGGATAAGTCATCGAAGCAGTATTCTGTTGCTTGTAGTAAAACTAGTAGAGTTTTAGGTGTATTTATGGACATATAGATTACAAATCAAAAGAGATAAGTATATCTCTATACAAATTATCAGTTAGACCATATTTGGAATACTGTGTACAGTTTGGTCTCCTTATCTGAGAAAATATATTAACTTATTGGAAAGGGTTCAGAGAAGAACTATTAGGATGAATCCGCGGATGGAATGGTCATATTATGTGGATAGGTTAAGAACTCTTAACTTATTTTCTCTTGAGAAAAAAAAGGCAAGAAATAATCTTTTTAAGTTTACACTATTATGTGGGGAATCAGTAGCATAAAGACCTTTAATTTATTTGTGCTTTATTTTGAAGATAATAGGACAGAAAATACAAGTGTAAGAATATAAAATTATAGGCTAGGTTCCATTTAAGTCAGTTTTACTTTTGTGATTAGCTTACGGAATGAGTTATCGTCAGCAGTCAAGGGCGTCCGCAGAAAAAAAATTAGAGGGTCAAGTAACTCAAATTTGAAAAAAATTATGTAATCGAAATACAAATGCCTTATGATTTTCCTATAACAAAGAAGAATAATTTTACATATCTAGTCTTTTTTTTTTTAAAATCCACTGGACCCCCCTTGCCCCTTCCTGCGGGTGCCTATGTCAGCAGTAGTGGAAATCGGAATTTTTCAAGAGTTTTAATTTTACTTTGCTCAAGGGTAGATGTGCAAAGACAGCATTGAAAGACCAAATGGTCCCTTGTAGCCTGTATATTATATTATCTAGTATTAATAGCATTATCGACAAGAAACCATTTGAAACAGGTCCATCAACAACATCAGGAACGAAGAAAATTTCGTTTATAATTTTACATGTTTTATTCATACTTTGATATATAAAATATTTTATATATAACTAAGGTTTATTTCTAGCGAATTAAAGTAAAAGTAGTACTACATTTACAATAGTATTTCTAACTTGATTGAAAACTCGCACTATTATAACCGTCACTCTTATAATGCTTCAACGGCCCCAAAATGTGTAGAGGATTATGCGACAATAAGATGTAAACCCTAAACCCTCAGATTAACACTCCGGCACGCTAACTACTTGGTCATGCATTGACCATGGCGAAGGTAGATCTTGTGCAGGAATATCTGGACAGTACAAAATCTTACTTTGGAAATGAGCACGTTTATATGTTACAAGTTTACTTGTCATAAGACATTAGTATTAGGCCTATTAAATTTTTAAACTTTCCATTCTTAATCTAGTCTCTTAGGGACTTTCAAGAATTAGAAAGGTGTATAATAACAGCATTCTAACCACACTATATTTGTCATATTCATTTCTGACGATACGTTTCGCTCAATCCAGAAATATTCAAGCTGGATGGGTTACAACAAACATTATATAAGATATTTGATAAACAACCATTGTTATGGTGTGTACGCCTTTTACAAGCTGGCAAAAACTATTACTATTTTACTTGTCATTAAGTAAAACTTTAATCATTCCTCCCCAGCTTGTAAAATGTTCATATGTTGCCTGAATGTGTTTTGCGTTGATGATAGTCATTTTGCTGTCTTAAAATGCTGATATCTTGCTTCATCCAAAGAAAAAAGGAATAACAGGTATTTGAAATATTTGATCATATCTCAAATCGAAACAAACATGCACCAAAAACAAAACAATACCTTGGGCATCATAAATGTGATTGTCCATCTCTGCAAAGAAATACGATGAAAGCATATGTCCTGTAGTATAATTCAGTAACCAAACAGATCCCTGTGGTTTAAGTTGTTTCTTTCATTGTTAAAACATCCATTCCTTTGCTATTCAACAGCCCAGGTGTCTTAAGTAATGTCTTCTATGTGGTATTCTTTTCAATTCCAACAAACTAACTAATAGTATCATACCTGGTCATAGCAAGAACAATTAGAATTTTAATTTTATGAATTAGTATTTACCATCTTTGCTTAGACGTTCTTTCTCTAGCCATACTCCTTCACTAAACTTCTTTATTATCAATATAATTAAGATCAAAACATTTATGGCAAAACTAGTTATTATTACTCTTTGCGTTGATTGCATGAAGTAAAAACTTAATGTTCACTTCTTCACGATTTGACATTAACCTACTCAGGTCCACATAATATAATGAGCTAGCTTCTGTTATACCTCTAAATTCGCCATTAATCACAATTTTCTGGCTTAGTAGGAGATTGATTTTGTTACTGATTAAGTTATCTGACAAAAAAATTAGCCTTTACCTTATTAGCATGAAGCTAGACTTTTTTGAAATATATCCTCTGAATGGTTGAATGGCCCTTTATACCGCTAATGTCGTAATTTTACTGGAGTCATTCATATTATGGTAAAAAACAGCCATTTGAATTACTGAAATTGGCAAAAATGTTTTGCACAAACATGGTTGCATATTCACCAATAGTGTGGGATGCCGAAGATTTCCCAATCAATTGGACAGGAATTATTGAATTATTGTGCATATGTCATTTGGGTTGACCACCAATTGATCACAACCTCCATTTTAGTTTCTAGTAGGCCCATTTCGAAGGATTTTACCTCTGTTTCCTGGTGGCAATGGCACCAGAGAAGGCTCATGTGAAAGAATAGATCTAAACATCTAAACCAATATTTGCAGCTGTTAGCAGTTTTTGGTTGCTTACTTTTCGGGTAAATCACTCACACTTGTCAAAAGCAATAGATGTTTCTACAGAACATTTTCTATAGAAAACTGTGATGTCCATTATGTTTTACCTGTAAAGGAAAAGAATCAGTTTTATACATAACAGAGTAAAACAATTTTCATCCTTTGAACCGATTGAAATCAATATGCCTCCAAATGATTTCATACGGCTTCAATTAAGTTTTCAAATTGTGTAAATATGAAAAGTTGATTTTAATTATTTATTAAATTTTAGACAATACAATAAACAAGTGCCGATCATTCATATTTAAAGGATACAGTAATCCAACATGCGTGAAAGGGAATAAAAAATATACAAATTTTATGTGATCCATGTTATTAGGAACCGTTCTTCTCGTAGCCTGATTGCTGTTATTTTCATGTTGTTAAAAATACACACACACATATATATATATTAAATCTTTTTTGGTAAAATTCAAAATAACCTGTGTCATAAGACAACCTTACATTTATATGGATAATTAACGATTAAGAAACCCAATGGGATAACCTTAGAAAACTACCAACAAATACGGGGAGGGTTATTTAAAAGTGTTTTTTTAACTCCTCTTTAAAATGTCATTTACATTTTAATATGTACATTTTGTGAATATAGTTACAAGAGAGTGCCAGTTTAAAATTATAGATAGATCTCCATACATGTCATGTTAGCAAACATGTTTTCTGTCATTCAGATTATTTCACTGGATTGGGATAAACATTGTTTATTGTTCTCTCATTTTTAGAGTTGTAATTAAAGTAGAAGATTGCTTTTATTATTTAAATTTAGACTGGGATCTGATTCTAACAAAATTTTATTCGGGATATTTTAAAAAGATTTGTATAGTATTTCACTTTAAGGTAAAAATTTGTTTACGTTATTTTTCCATGTCTAATTGATCATGTTTACCCTTCCTAGTAATGTCATGTCTGTTTGTTTATTTTGGATAATTTTTTTATTTAAATTTTGAATGCTCAGATTATTAAAAAACAATTATTGTTTCTAGATTTATATAGATTATACCTTTTACTCCTGGTTTTGAAAAAAAATCCATAACTTCCACTAACAAATCCTTGTACTTAATGACATTTAAAAACAAAGTATTATGGATCAACCTAAGACAACAGGGCCATCCAGAAATAGACGTGCAAAAATGGTATCCCAGATGTGGTAAGCAATATGCGGTGTCTTATCAGAGATGATAATCCACGAACACAATATGCGACATAATCAAGAAGGATATCCGTCTGGAAACGACGCCAACAGATTATATGTCTACCAAGCTAAATCTTCCAGTCATACCTCCCATTCAACAGTTGCATACATCAAACATTTGGAAAATGGAACACATATTCATGCTATTCCATACGAAGACATACCGGTCAAGTCGTCAGATGTATTGCTTTTATGCAATTGTACTGTTGAAACGGGTGCTGTGAAACCGTTGTCCTTGTAAACTAAATAGATTGCGGAAAATAAGAAGAGTGGTGAACTTCAAGTATGACAACCTTACGACGGAGCCTTTTGCAACGAAAACTACGCTGCAAAGCTAATCTCCAGATGCATGGTCGTTGGATAAAGTATGACCGGACGTGACGATATGGACTATAACGAAGTGATGAGGCTTTATGACTGTTTATGGACTGTAATGACGTGGTGAGACTCTAAATTGTTTAAGTATAATGTTCTCAATCGTTTATAGTTCGATAAGCCTCTTTCAAATCCCTCACATGTTTATGATAACTGTACAGAAGAAGGGGCGGGGCCCTATATTCTCTTATTCCACACATTTGTGTTGATTCGTTCAATAACAAATTATATTATTTAATTTTAATCAACTGAATATTTTGACAATACTTTACAGGCTTGCGATGTTTTTTTTTTTTGTCTTTTTACATGTTCTACGGTATAATTCCTCTACGCTGAATCCATTTTTCTCCATCACGTATAGATTTTTCACAAAACGTCATATGTACTTTTACATAAGTGAATCATTTTCATCGAAGTCGGGTTGCATTTTCTTATGCTTAAAATGTTGACAACCACTGGCTATAGAGTTCTCTAGAATCTAGACCAATCGCGGCGTGAGAGTCTTATAGATCGTTCCAGAACCCAAACATAACAAACATGATAATACAAAAATGTTCATTGTGGTAAACGAAATAATAATTTGATCTAAGTAAGAGTTTTTTCTTTCCAATTTGTAAAAAAAAATCCTTACGTGATAGAAAAAAACTTAATATTATTTTCAAAATCTGCATGGCTGAATTATGGAAAACC
>NW_013665777.1:581294-583170 GCF_000517525.1 Limulus polyphemus | reverse complement strand
CCAATTTGTAAAAAAAAATCCTTAACGTGATAGAAAAAACTTAATATTATTTCAAAATCTGCATGGCTGAATTATGGAAAACCATTATTAAAACCAAAACAACTTTTATGAAGTTTAAATTCGCAGGCCTGTGTAATTCATGTTTTCATAGATATTGTTTTTGACTGTAATTTGTTTTGTATGTATTTCTTATAGCAACTCCAGAATATAAAAGGTGAATGTGAAATATAATCAAAGTAATCCAATACATTGGGTTCGGATCCCCGTTACACCAAACATGCTCGCCCTTTCAGCCGTGGGGGCGTTATAATGTGACGGTCAATCCCACTATTCGTTGGTAAAAGAGTAGCCCAAGAGTTGGCGGTGGGTGATGATGACTAGCTGCCTTCCCTCTAGTCTTACACTGCTAAATTAGGGACAGCTAGCGCAGATAGCCCTCGTGTAGCTTTGCGCGAAATTCAAAAACAAACAATCCAATACTTTTAGCCCCCCAGTGCCACAGCGGTATGTCTGCGGACTTACAACGCTAGAATCCGGGTTTCGATACCCGTGGTGGGCAGAGCACAGATAGCCCATTGTGCTTAATTACAAACAAACAATCTAATACTTTTAGATGAATTTCTATCGCCGATGAATTAGAATTCAATATTGGTTTTAGTTTCTTGTT
The DNA here is from genome assembly GCF_000517525.1 of Limulus polyphemus. Classification (NCBI taxonomy): domain Eukaryota; kingdom Metazoa; phylum Arthropoda; class Merostomata; order Xiphosura; family Limulidae; genus Limulus; species Limulus polyphemus. The sequence goes on along the minus strand of NW_013665777.1, from coordinate 582,503 downwards.
TGTCAGTCTTCTTTGTTCTCACATCTTGTTCATTGTTGAAACCACATATTTTATTAAAGTTCTTTTCATTAATAGTTTCATCACATTCTTGATAAAGATATTTGTAGATATTTTAAGAATTACCAGGCTTCAGATGCTTTTCTATACGCTGTTCTAAGTGACGCCTATTTTCTCCCATTTTTCACTATAGGCTAGAATGTATATAGCACGCCACTCACGGTGTCCCCAAATTATATTTAGTTTCATATTTATTAACACATGCTTTAAACACTTCTATAGTCTTGAAGGGAATAACGACTAAATAAGTTCACGGGTCAGTATATTAATAAAAGGTAAAAAAAATTATCTACACCTAGAAATAATACCACAAAATGTAACAGTAAATTCAAATATACATATCGGGTAATAGAAGAGATCAGCATAACACATCTGTGATTTATTTCACTAACAGTTGATTCACAAACATTTACATATAGCATTCATGAATAATTTACATCCGGAAAAAAATTTAGGCACAAAAATTACACCATAAATTGACACTTTGATTCTCGTCATCAAATGGTGGCTTCCATTTACCTGAAGCCCCCAGTGGCTCAGCGGTAAGTCTCTGGATTTATGATGCTAAATCAGTTTTTGATACCCATGGTAGGCACAGCACAAATAGTCCATTGTGTAACTTTAGTTACGTACACACATATACCTCTGATTCCCACTCCCGAGAATCCTCCATAACCCCGGAGAACAGGCGGGAGTCCCGCAATACACATCCAACACCATAAGCCATGCATGTTTTTAAATATAAACTTAATCCAAAAAACGTTGATATCAAAATAAATACATAACAACACATTCGTTACGACTCCCTCCTTAGAGAATTAAAAATTGGCGTTAGACAATTTTTAACTAATATATTATATATATACACATATTGGCAACAATACATTATTCAAAGAATTATACAACTTCAATAATAATTACAGTATAGAATACAACCAATAGAAATAACCTTATGATAATAAAATTTCATAGTACATGAAAGTACATCGGGAAAAATGTTGTCAACCCTTACGACAGGAATTATCTCCAAACCATATTCTCATAGTGATAAACTGCAACTTAACAGCCTTATGTTGTTGTTTTTTTTTGTTGTGTGTGTGTGTGTTTTCTTTTTTCTTTCTTTCTTTCTCTCTTTTCTGTTTCTTTCTATCT
>NW_013665777.1:559550-580375 GCF_000517525.1 Limulus polyphemus | reverse complement strand
CAAAAGATTTCGAGCTAGAGGAGCTGGATTTTTTAGAAGGATCCTCAACTTTAATGGATTGAACAGATGCAGTTTTTGTTGAGATGATAGGAATTTCTTTTTGTGAAAAGTGGTTTTACGTGTTAAAGTGTAATCATCGGAAAGAGCGGCTGTTTCCTGTAGTGTTTCAATTTTCTTTTCATCTAAATAAGCTTTGAGGTCGTCACGCGCACAACGTTTAAATTCCTCAATTAGATATAATTGTCTTAGTTTGTCGAAACTATTGCCAATATGCATAGAATTGCACCATCGATCAAAATAAACCTATTTTTCGTGGACAAATTCCATATAAGTTTGATTATCTTGTTTGCGATTACCTCGAAACCTTTGACGATAAGCCTCCGGTACTAACTCGTATACTTTGAGAATAGCTGCTTTAACCTTATCACAATTCGTACAATCTTCTAGAGAAAGAGCGGCATAAGCTTCTTGTGCTTTACCAGTTAAGACACTTTGTAATAATAATGACCATTTTTCTGTTGGCCATCCCATGGTTTGGGCAACAGTCTCAAAATGTTGGAAATATTTATCAACTTCAATTTCATTGAAAGATGGTACTTTAACATATCGCTTAAGTTCAAAGTTGTCATTTTGCCTTGGTCGATCAGTGTTGAGTCTAATTTTAATTTATTTCGGCCTAATTTCTTTTCCGGCTTCAATGCGAGCTTGTTCTTTCTCAGCTTCAATACGAGCTTGCTCTTTCTCCTTCTCGGCTTCAATTCGAGCTTGTTGAAGCTCGAGTTTTTTGAGTTGTACCTGGATCTCTAATTTACCTTTATCACTTAGTCCCGATTGGCTAGTAGATACACTAGAGTATTCCTCTAATGCTTCCTCAGGCAGCAAATCATCATCGACTAGTATTTCGATAATACGCTTTTTTAATTCATTTTTTCTCATTGATCTTTTAACTTCTAGTTCTAAAACTTTGGCAATTTCGAGCAATTCATTTTTGTTATATTTTTCTAGTTGTTCTAGGGAGGGTGATACAAGAAAATCTTGATAATCAGACATGATCAAATCTTGTTGGCACTGATAAATCTAAATTCAATTGTGATTTAAATTTTATTTTAGATTGAATTTAGTCTTTGATTCAAATCTCGGACACGAGCCTCCAATTTATTAATGTTATGTACACACATATACTTTTGATTCCCACTCCCGAGAATCCTCCACAACTCCTGAGAACAGACGGGAGTCCCGCATTACACATCCAACACCATAAGCCTTGCTTGTTTTAAAATATAAACCTAATCCAAACAATGTTGATATCAAAATAAATACATAACAATAAATTTGTTACACTTTGTGCTTAACAACAAACAAACAATTTGCCTGAAATCAATTATCGAATTTATTATTATTACTAACGGAAATAAAACTTATTTCTCTACCTTATACATAATTCTTTATTCTATTGAATGAAAATATCATTTTTTACAATCATTTTTACTCTGTACAGTAAGTTTATGGTGCTTGACTCGCATCCTATGGTCGCAAGCTAGAATCCCATCACCGAACATGCTCGCCCTTTCAGCCATGGTAGCATTATAATAATGATGGCCAGTCCCACTTTTCGTTAGTAAAAGAGTAGCTCAAAAGTTGGCGGTGGGTTGTGTTGACGAGACACATTCCCTCTAGTATACCACTTCTAAATTAGGGATGGTTAGCGCAGATAGCCCTCGTGTATCTTTGCGCGACATTTAAAAAATAAACAAATATAATATTCTATATTTCAGTAAATGTCTAACTCGTAATAGGTTTTACAACATGCATATCATTTGAAAACTTAACAACCCACAAACATTGTGAAAGTGCTAACATAAACTTCATGCACAATACACTGCTTTAAATTGTCCTCTGCCTATAAGTTCGTTACATTCGTCTAGCCTTGGTTCTCAATGCTGGAAAATGACGTTAATTTCAATGCGCACGTTCTTCAATTTGAGTTTGAAGCTATCTAGTAATGGATTCAATATAACCTAAAAAACATTTAAAATATTTATACTTGCATACAACGCTTCAAGTTCTAAACATAAAAATTTTGCAGTATGTATTTAGGTTTAAAGACACATTTTAAATCAACTTGTTGGTAAGCCTAATGTCACAACATATATAGTGTTACGGGGAACATCACGAATAATCCAGTATGTGCTAGGCGCCCTCTATTCCTGTATATAAGTGCGCCGGATAACGTGAGACAAAATTAATCGGAATTGAATTGCAGACAGGCAGAGATAAAGACGGACAATTGAGTCAAGCGCTGTAGTGACCGTAAGTAAGTGCGTGAATCCTTGTGAATTATAGCGTGTGTTTAAAGTGACTGTGGAAATTAAGTGTATTACAAAGTTGAATTGAGAAAGAATAAACTAGTTTTATTTAAGAAAGGACTTGTATCGCTAAAGTTTCATCCGAAAGAAATTATATGGGAAATTAACAAACGACCAGTTTACTTCTAACTAAAATCGTTGTTTGCCTGTGTATGGTTGTACGAAAGCAATTTTCTGTTTACTAACATTCCAATTTGACTGTTTATGAGAGTTTTTTTGCCATTAAATATTTGAAAGGGATTTTTAGTTGAAATTTTTTGGATATTTTCAAGTTCTTTATGGACGAAGTCGTACATACTGGTTATGTTCGATGAACTGATATTTTTACCAGATTCTTCTTAAAAGAAGCTGGTATAAGACTATCAAAATTACACTGTAAACTTGTAAAAGTTTGTTTAAGAGATCAATACACAAGATCTTAACACGGAGTTTGTGTAACGTATTCTATAGGCCCAATTTTGTAGATTTGATTTTTAAGTTGAGAGTAAATTATTCGCACCTTTTTCAGGCATTTAAATATATTGTGAAAGTGTGACTATCTTATATGAAAAGTATAGAATTAGATAATTATATCAAACATACACTTTGACAACTTCTATAACTCACGAATGAATTCATCAGCCAACATATTCCCAAATTTGGAACAACTAGCTGTTGAACCACCACACAGCACACTCTTAGTTTGCTTCATTCTCTCATAGACGTTTATTACGGACAGATATAGGCAACTATATCTCTTTGCTTCGTATTGCTTGGAAACAGAATGAAAATGGTCTTGGATGAAGAGAGAATGAACATAGATAATTTCTGAGCATTTTAAATTGTAACTTCAGTGTTGTCGTGTTTTTTTGTTTTTTTTGCTGTTGTTTTGTTCTGTTTTTTAAGTTTTACTAACACCTCCTTTGTAATTTTAACATAAATTGAATTTAAATAATTACTAATGTAACACAACAGAAATGGCATAATGTATTTTATCAAATTTTCAAGTACAAGCTACTGCGCAAGTGCGCATTGACCATCTTGTACTCAAAATTATGAGAGCGCAATTAATACATGATAATTCGGGATTGACCAAAGTTTTCAATCTCTGCTAGTAATAGTGTCTCTGATTCTTTCATGAACACCTTACTCTTCGACGGTGGCGCCGCTTCGTGACTGTTCGTTCATTTAAGTTTAAGTAGAGTTTAGTAGATTTTCCATTAGACTGCAAACTTAAAAGTTGTGTTCTAAGACACATAAACGTTAGGTGCAATTCATTTAGCAACTCCTGAAATTAATGAAACCTCTTGGAGTTTTTTTATAAGATGGGGTTAATAACAGCCAATTTTGAACCAAATAATAAGTGTTAAAAATGTAATGTATATGAATAAATAGGTTTCAACTTAATAATTTTAATTTAAAGCTACGACAAAAGAAAGATTAATACCAGGATTAAGATTGTTTGCGATAATCACCACAAGAGTGACGAAGAGAAAATAATAGATTCGGTTAAAAATGAGCTGTTACAAAATATAAGAACAATGTAAAAAGTATGTATTCATAAAATGAAATAATTAAAATATAATAAACTTCTGATGGCAAAATGTAAAATTTAATCAAATGTCACCGCTATTTTTAGGTGAAATCAGAGATTGTCTTAACTATATAAAAGATTTTGACACGAATATTTTGATTATAAAAAAATATTCAAATTAAATCTCCCTAATTAGGGGAAAAAACCAAACCTGAGTGTAGTACATGTATCATTTCCTGTTTCAATATGATAATAAAACATTCAGGCGAAACTGTCCATTAAACAATTATATTCATGACTGTACCAATTAATACTTCTGACACAGAACTTAATCGTATTTTTTTAAATAACTTATTCTACTTTACATACGTCCGAAAATTAATAAAATTTGGTATTGAAGATTTCACATTGTTTTATCATATTTTTACAACAAGTCTTTCATGACTAAGAATTTGTGTAAGTACTGCTTACAATCTTAGATATTTTTTGGTTAACGTTTACCATATAAAATATTTATTTTAGTGTAAATTGTCAGCGAACTGAAGTTACATTGATACATTATATTCGTGATATCGTTCATAATATTAAAAATTTGGAACATTTGAAAAAAGGTAACTTTGTTAGGGGGTTTAAAAGTCGAATTTCATATCTTGAGCGTTTAGGTATTCCGTGGGTGACACGAAAAAACTTTTAAGGAGTATCATGCGACTGTTCTTCACTAATGTTTACTATTCTGAAGGATATACGAATGTCACATTTTAGACGTTTTATGATGCGTTGAGTATAACTGGAGAACATTATGACCTTTTTTTCCTGCTAGTTTGTTTGTTTGTTTGTAATTATGCACAAAGCTACACAAATGCCACTGTTTCATGTTGCAGATAGATGTTCGCATGCGAATCTCGCATTTACTCGTATTGTGAGATAGAATGATCGATATCCATGCTAAAGATATTTTATGGCCTAATAATGAATTACTGGAGAGCGTTAAAAATTATGAACTTCTACTTTTAAATCCCCCAGAACGTTAAAATCTTTCATTGCAAATGTCACTAATTTTTATAATTTGGAAGGACATTTCGCATGCGAAGTTCACGAATATCGAATATTAATGCAACTTCTAGCTGGTAAATTGTTCTGTTAAGCTTTCCACGTTAAGCTACCCAACAAAGAGCTCAATAGAAAACCTTTACACTTAACGACTCGAAGATGCTTTGCTATGTCCTAATAAATATTGGTGTTCTTCTTCAAATGTCTAATTGGGATCTGTGAGAACAAATTTGGTTTTAATTAACAGATGGCCCCAAAGTTCAAAACGATCCGTATCTTTTCCAAAATGCTTAATCACTTAAAGTTAGTGGTTCCATGCACACAAAGTTTTATACACTTGTGTGATTTAATATGGCAAGAAAAACTTCTGATTAAAATTAATTTAACTGTTTATGAGTTAATGTATTGCACTATAAGTAAGCCTGATTTTCTTCAAAATTGTAGTTCCATTAAAACCCAGGTGTGATACCGGCCTATGCAGGTTAGGCTAATAAGTATACTACTAGCCTAGGCCTCGAGCTGCCGGATTAGCATTCCAATGAGAATGACAAACATGTATTTGACAAATCAATTCCTGAACGTTAGAGAATAAATTTACATCTGCATCGTAACAGAGAACTGTATGGTTTAAGTTAGATTTATTGTGTTTTAACGCTAATTTAGAAAAGTTACTATATTTTTTTTATAAACTAATGAAACTTATGCACAGGTCAGTAACACATTTTCTGAATGGCACGTAGTCATATATTGTAACTATGATATTTCTTTTTTGTTTTGTCACAACACAATCACAAACAGCAATTTATCCAGTAAAATGGTTTTCATGTGTTTTAATACTGTAACGAATTTGTTGTTATGTATTTATTTTAATATGAATGTTGTTCAGATTAAGTTTATATTTAGAAACATACATTGCTTATACTGTTAGATAGCTATAAATATAATCAACGCGACGCGCCAAAGAGAGTATCTATTATTAGTTCGCTATATATCGTTGTGCTATAAAACCTCGAAAGCTATAACTGTGGTTGTTATAACGCTTATCAATCGGAAAACTTAAGATATTTGACCAGGAATATTTATAAATTTCGAACATTACAAATCATTTAACTTCATTGGATTCTCATCGGACATTAGTAATTTTACGAAGACATATAAATTCATCGTGGAAAACTTAGTGTGTGTGTGGCCAAGGGCCAAGCTAGCTAGCTTCCCAGCGGATCGTATCTACATCAACTCGTAACTAACTCGCTCATCGAGAACCCTCGATAAGATATCAAGGTAGTTCCAGACTAGAAAAAAAAACTTTATATATTGTTTGTACGTTTGTGAAACTTCTGTTTATAAATCATTGTTTGTAATAACTATTTGTAAAAGTTGTTATTGTAAATTGTACTGTTGTATACGTATTTGTGTTAAAAAAGAAAACTGTGTGTATCAATCTTGTTGGCAAATATCGTAAATTGACTAATATATCGGCATATATTTAAATACTAAATCCAAAGTACAATTTAAATACTAAATTTAAATTATTTAACTCGGATTCGGACTATTCGAGATTCTAATACGTATCAGTACACATTTGTAAGGAAGAAGCCAGTTAATCAATTCCGGTTAAATATGCAAAAGGATATCGTATGATCTTAAGGAATAATAAATATGGTATTGACTTTTACCAGGGATAGCAGATTTCTTTACATAATATTCATGCCTTTGGGAATGATTTAATATTTTGTTTAATTTGATATTTAGCGAACAAAAGTACAAAATAAAGATTTATTATTGAAAAGGCGTACTAAAAAGTACAAGTTTTATGTATGTTAGGTAATTATGTAATCCCGAACCTATCACTTCTTGCAATATTTTGAATTGATAACTGATCTACTCTCAATTTCAAAAGTAATAACATTTCGAATTTTGGTTAGTCACACAAAAAAAACAATAAATCTTTGTGTACCTTGAACAATAAATTGACCAATTTAAAATTTTTTAGACGAAAATGTGTAAGATTCACAGCACGTAGATAACTTAGAAAATCTATAGCGCTTTTTCTAAATATTTTAAGAGTTCTACTTTCAGTTCTTCATCTTTACAGAAACGCCTTTTTTACCTTGAATCTACTTCGTTGGTTTATTCAGTAGCCTTAACCTATAAAATCTTTAGAATTAGTTTCTGGTTATATATATAGCACGACTCGAGATATGAGATAACCCGTTTGAACCTATTTGGCTCCATTAAACTGTGTATAATTAAAGACCAAATGGATAGCAGTTATGTAGAGGGCTTTATTTTTCTCCAACATGTATGACCTACCATGCTGGAAACAGAGATAAAAACGAAAAACAGCATGCACAGAATGGTATCTGTACATTATACATATAGAAGAATGGTTTTCTAGACAAAGTTGTCAGCATTTCTTTATGTAACAAAAAAAATGCAAACATAATATATGCTTGGCTGGATGTAGCCTACTGGTTAGCGGTCTCGGGCTGTAAATTCGAAGGTTCAACGTTCGCGCTTCACATTTTGGGGCTGTGGGTGCGCTATAAAAGCGACAATAAAATCCAACTAGTTGGCTGGATAAGAGTAGCCCAATAGTTGGCACTGGGTGCTATTGACTAGCTGCCTACCCTCTTATCATTGAACAAACCGAAGTTAATATAGCTGATATCTTTCTGTCAAAAGAATAACAAATATATACACCTAGTGGTTAAATATCTCACAGTTGTGAACTTCAACTACAAGTTTATACCAATATAGTAAAATATTTGTATTTCTAGACTGAGACACTTACATCTAATCGAAAAAGATCTCCATCTTGCAAAACTAGCAGAAATTTACATTTATTTGTTAGATATCTCATTATTTGAAACCTAACAGAGATGCACACCTATATGATCAAATACACGGAGGTCGGTATTTTATATTAAAAAGATTTTGGAGCCTCATCATGTTGTTGTTGTTGTTAAGTGTGTGGTTATTGTAATGGTTGTTTTGATCTTGATTTGATTTCTGAAACGATTAGGTAGACTATGGCAAGTTAGAACAGTATACTCCTGGCTGTTTAATTTTTGCTTTCCCCTGGGTACTTCTGGCTGGTTGACCCTAATGTTTTCTCCTTTGTTCTCTTTTTTTTCTCATGAAGAGCAACAACATGAGCTAGAGTTTACAAACTAAGCTTAAAGTTTCTTTTACTCAGAAACAGCCAATGGAGTCATATCTTTATAGCAACTTTTACCCAGAAACAGCCAATGGAGTCATATCTTTATACCAACTTTTACCCAGAAACAGCCAATGGAGTCATATCTTTATACCAATATTTACCCAGAAACAGCCAATGGAGTCATATCTTTATACCAATTTTTACCCAGAAACAGCCAATGGAGTCATATATTTATATACCAACTTTTCTTCAGTCATTTCAAACAGTCGTGATTCGTAAATAATATACGAAATTATTATATCTTATGTTTTTCAACATAATCACCAGCATGTGAGTACACCTAAAAGAGTACCATGTATTATTCAAATTACATAAATATAGTTTCGCTGTAATGAGTAAAAGACAACTAAAAACACCATACATATAATATACACTCCACCACACTAAGAAACCTAGTCTTGTTCTTTCGACATGCCCTTGTTCAGGGTTAGTAATAAGGGGTTAGATTACCCATATCGGTATAACTTAGTGACAAGTGGTGAATCGAATGATAGATTGGCTTTATATTTAATTTCAGTAACTTTGATGTTGAGATGCGTGACCTGAAGTTATTTTTTACCTCTTTAGACTCTTTTTATTTTATATTAATACTAAGTGTTGTTGTTGTTTGTAGTTAAGCACAAAGCTACACAAAGGGCTATCTGTGCTCTGCTCACCACGGGTATCGAAACCCGGTTTCTAGCGGTTTCTAGACATGCTGCTGTGCCACTGGGAGGCAAGCACTAGGTGTGTCGCGCTCTTTGTGCTCAATAAGCAAGTGTCTAGGGTTTTGCCCAAAAAAATCCAACCCAAAATTAAAACAAAAAGAAAAACTAAAAAGATTAAGAAATACTTATACTTTCTGTATAATCACGAAGCGTCCAGGGGGCACGTCACCAACTACCTCCATTTTATGAGCTTCATCCCTCCCTTCCTCCCAAAATCACTTCGGTAGTGATATCGCCAATGCTCCTCGTACGTAGGGTTCTTTATATTCAACAGGCGCCTCTGAGCACTATTAGTTTTCAATATTTTTTATTTGGTATGACGCAAAACCGTGAACTGAACAACTGGGAGACAGAAGCATTTCCAATATTGAATTCAACATAGAACATTTTCCATGAAATTAAGAAAGTATTTTCATTGAAATTGACTGCAGTATATTACAGTGTTAAAAAGGAAGCGTAGTATCTTACTTGTACTGTAAGCTAATATGAACAACTCAATAAAAACGTACTCCAACCAATCATGCAATACATTGTTACAAGATCCCTAGAAATGTATAGTAATATTCCTTTGTTATAAAACTGTCAAAGCTTTATGTGTAAGTGGCTTTGTTTAAATGATAAATAAATTGTGTATAGCGTTTCGCCTAAGTATTCTCGTTAGCGATATAAATAGAGGTGTGCTTCTAATATTATGTAACTTGTTTTTATGAAATAAACTCGTTTGTTTCGGGGATCAAGGAGTTAAATCAAGAGGCAATAATAGTCATAATTCCAATAAATCTGGCACCGCTCTAATTAATGGATGGGAAACTATTTTAACTAGTAATATATATATATATATATATCCATACTTAGAGTACGGGGAGGGAAACCCCACGTCTGTGCCCCAAGGAGAGCTGCTGTAATTACTGTAGGGAAACACCGAGCTATTGTGTGTTATAGTTGAAAGGTTAAAATGTGGCAACGTGTTTTGTTTTTCTTTTTTTTGACAGAGTGCAAATGCTGTTGTTTAAGGTGACCTTCAAGTGTGTGAACAAGTAAGGCATATCCAACTGCAGCCCCTTACCGAAAAGAAGAACCTACCGCATAGAGTTGTGCTAATCATAAACAGGTTAACGTTAACGGGGAAGTCGTCGTCATTGGTTGAGTGTGAGATGGTAGATACCAGAACAAAGACTATAGAGAGCTAGAAAATGGGGCTATAAAAAATAATAACTCAACCTCAAGTAATTATCAAAGAGCTATGGCCTAATAACCTTGCACAATGATTTATTTTGCTACATTTTTTTTCGAGTTCAAAGTTGGAGCACTTAAACGTTCAACGTTCAACACTAAAATATTTTATTTGTCTTTCTTTTTGAGATTCGTCAGTATGCATGTATTGTATTTTATATTTAGGGCAAATCTAATTTTGAACCAATAATCCGAGGGAAAGCATCCAATCTACGCTAAGGGATTAACTGTCACGCTTATAACACACACATTTTAAAGTGCGGGAAATATTTTGTGGTACCACAAGGACTTGAACTCAACATCCAGTGTTCTACCATAGTGAAGACCTATGCCTAGGTTTGATAGAAATATGTGCTGCTGCTATTTCCGCTCAAACAAACTATCATATAAATATCCTCTACATGTATACAACAGATCGTTCAATAACACACCGTCGCTTTATTTATCTATTTATAAAACACACAGCATTCAACAAAAGATTTTTCATTATATATTTCACATGATGTCGTTTCAGTTATAGGTTTATTGATTGAATTAAGAAAACTATTGAAGTGAATTTCAAGATATGAAATACTAGGTGCGATACTGAGTGGTTGGCTAGATGTTGTCTTCAATTGAAATGTTCCTTATATTCGAAATTAAGAAATACAAATAATATTTCTATTAACTATATTTTGTTGCTTCTCGGGTTTTAACTTAAACATACTTTCCACAAAAGTTTGAATAGCAGTCAACCGTTTATTCACGGACTGCATAAACAAAGAAACGAGTTAAAAGGCGCCTCAAAGAACTATGACTCACGGTTGTATTACGCTTCATTAAGTAATAGAAATAAAAAACCGAAGGCAGACAGAGAAAGGAGTCTCACTGTTCAAACACTTTTCTAAAATCTCGCAAGTCAGAAGTCAGCTGCTTGGTTGGTGTCTAACAAAATATACTGAATATATACTTTCAATCAATCATTTATAGAGAAATGCTTGAAAAACTCAGCATTTTTCCGACCCTGCTCCTGAAGAAAAAAAAAGTATCAAAGGTTTATTATTGTTTGAAATGATATGTGAGTGTATATGTTATATATTGACGTAATAACTGAATCATCTTCTGTATGAGACCAAGTTTAAAAAAGTAAGTCTTCAGATAACTTACAGAAAATATAATATAAAAACCTTTTTATTTCTCGATCTGCTCCAACTTTTAATACAGTGTTACGAGTACCGTTTATTTAATGGACGTTACTTTTGAGTGACTTCTCGAGTCAAATTTGAATATATATTACATATTTCTATTTGGCACACCTGCTTGAGCCATAAGTGATAAAATGATAATAATAATAGGTAAGATCAATTTCAAACGCGTTCCTATATCAATCCATTGACCTTTGTAATCAGTTGAAATTAACAAAATTAACACCCTCCTTCATTATCCTTTTAAGAACAGACAACAGACCAAAAAATAAATTAATTAAAACAATTAAATGCTAAATAAATACAAACTGTAGCTCTCGTAGTCTTAGAAAATATCTGGCTTGATAATTATAGTACTTACTCAGTACAAATTACCAGGTTTGTATGGTGGCGTACAATTGCTTTTCTTTTTCCTTTTCTATGCTAGTATTTCCAAAGAGGGATTGGTTTCTAAGTCTTGACGAATCGCTCATTATTTGGCAATTTCTTGTGAAAGTTTTCTGATGGGAAATCCCCAGGTGACAAACTAGAATACAATCAACGAGTTATTGATAGCAATAAAAAGTTGGAGCAAAGATAATGCAAGGAGCTGAGTTTATATATATGACAGAATTGAAATCGAAAAAGTAATTTTATTGTGCTTCAACAAAGATAAAAAGTTTTTAACATAGTACACTGAATAATGAAGACTGCCTCACATACATCACTGACTGAATGTTGCTTATTGGTTTGCGTACCCGGACTGTGAATCTGAAGCTTCATTGTACACATCTAGTTGCCGTAAAAACGCGCTAGGCACTTTTGGATCGCGAATAAACTATAAGAGTGACAGTTAAGTTCAAGTATTCGGCTACATAAGAGTAGCCCCAAAATTGGTGGTAGGTGTTGTTAACTAGTTACCTTCCCTCTAGTTAGTCAGTTCAGAATCAGAAACGGGTATGTGCACATAGCACTTTGTGTAGCTTTTCGCAAAAATTGGAAACAAACAAACAACATAACGCGGTGTGATATGCAGAACCATAATCTCACTCTTTCATGTTCCTCAGTGAGAAAGTGGCAAGTCCATGAATTTATAACGCTCAAATCCGGGTTCGATTCCTCGCGGCGGATACGGCAGATAGCCCAATGAGGCTTTGCTATAAAAAACAAACACTCTTCTATATTATAGAAAATGGAAAATTAATTTTCAAAAATTAAATGTTTTGAACAAACTTTAATCCAAACATTGAAACTATTTTCTTATTAGTACTTTAATATAGTGAACTAAACTTAAAAAAAGTTAGGACATTGAAATATTATTACAATACAATTTACATCAAACTTAGAGGAAGACAGAGTATTTATTAAGCAAATTTCAAACGCAATCTTGAATTTTTCCAAATATTGTAACAACCTTTAACAACACAAACCTTCTTACTTATCTTAAAAGAAATATCGTGTCTCAAGTTCCTGCTAATATATTTCTAATGGCAAAGATCTTTTGTGTCCCCCACTTACCCAACGATAACCCTAAGGGCTTATAACGCTAATAATGATGTTCCATTCTGATACCTCTGAAAAAAGTAAAAAATAAAGAATCACACGAACTACGGATTCTTAGCTTTATGATTTGGCACACTTAATGCACTGGGCCGCGTTCGACCCACTTCATAAGAGTGGTGATCAAATCTCAACATTCAATTAGAGTAGCCCAAGAGTTGGCGGTGGACGTTTTGATTAGTTGACTTTCGATGTTTCTAAAAAACTGTGAAAAAGCACTCTCAAATTAAACCATCTGAAAAGTTACTTGCATCACAGAGAAAATTTACCCAAACACTTCTATGCGTTTATATCACAGTCTCAATTAGAAAATGTGACATTTTTCCATTTTGCATTTCAGAATATAGAAGATTATGAGCAAATTTCAACTTCTGTGCTACTGAGTTAACAATACGACCACGCATTTCTGCGATAATTGACTTTTAGAAATAATCAAGATTCAAACACATCATTGTTTTATAATAGGCATCAATTTATTAACCTATCTTGAATCAGGATATAACTTTATAATTCAATACAAAGTGTATGTACAAATATTTCTAATGTAACGCATTTGAATTCACGATATTTAGGCTATAGCTTAAGGGCTTACAAAATCCAAATTTGAGTTTTTACGTAGATATCATTGAACAAAAATATAGGACGAAGAAAGCTTCTCAGAATGATTAGTTTGTGTAGAAATGTATTCATGTCATAAATGACAGAAAATAACAAAAGGAGTGTACACAGGCTGTTCTGTGTTTGTATTAAATTGTTACAAACTTCGCGTAGTACTTATTAAAAAGACATAGCTAAAGTGTCAAATACTTGTACATATGCTTGTTTACACGTAAAAGATAGTCAAAGTATTTCAAGCACTGTTAATTTCCGAGATTAAAGCAAACAGATCTACGAACGAGCACAGAGGCAATAAAAAAAAAGACAACATGGACAAATCTGTAATTAGAGAGAAGCCTGATGTTGATGTGAAAAACAAATTCATTTTACTTAAAGGTTGTAGGTCTTCATCTTATGTCAACACAACCACAATAGATTATCAGTCTTGACCCATCATTCACATCAAAATCGTTGGGCTTCAATTGTTCAACAATAGTCTAAACACATACCGGCTCCATATTACGCTAACATCACCACACTAGATAACCAGTTTTGACCTATTATTCACATCAGAACTGTTGGGTTTCAATTGGCCAACAAGGATCTAAATACACAAGGACTCCATATTACACTAGCACCACCACATTAGATTATCAGTCTTGGCACATCATTCTCATTAGAGTTGCTGGGCTTCAATTGGGTAACAATGATCTAAAACACAGTGACTCCATCTTAGACTAGCACAACCAAACTAGATTATCAGTTTTGACTTATTATTTACATTAGAGCTGCTGGGCTTCAATTAGTCATCAATGGTACAAACATGCAGTGACTTCATTCTACACTAGCACCACACTAGATTTTCAGTCTTGGCTTATCATTCATATTAGTTGTTGGGCTTCAGTTGGTCAACAATGATCTAAATACACAGTGGCTCAATCTTAGACTAGCACCACCACACTAGATTATGTCTTAGCTTATCATGTATATTAGTTGTTGCGCTTCAATTGGTCAACAATGATCTAAATACACAGTGGCTCAATCTTAGACTAGCACCACCACACTAGATTATGTCTTAGCTAATCATGCATATTAGTTGTTGGGCTTCAATTGGTCAACAATGATTCAAACACACGGTGGTTTTACTTTATACTAGCATTACCACACGTACGAGGTGTGAATTCAATTGGTCGACAATGTTTTGATTATTATATTAGCTGTATTTAGTAAGATTCGAGTACAGAATTTTCTATATTTATTCTGAAAAAACAAGAGAAGAGTTAGTTTTAAGAAATATTCGGACTCATGGTCGTTAAAGTTTTGTTGGAGTTTGTAAAACAGTAATATGTTTAAATGAAAGTGAAAAATGTCACTTGTAGTTAAAAAATATCTTAAACAACATAATAACATCTTAATAACACTGAAAGATGATTGCACACGTTTTTAAAACATTAACACCACATAAGTAACAATCCGTTTTATGTGTGTAACTTGTGAATTATACACAATTTTATAAATATGATATTTGACTATTAAATCCACATTTTATAAACACGTAAGTGGCAGAGAATTTATATGAAATAGGAATTATATAATGCTATGAAAGGATAAGGCAACTGACTCAGGTTATTTTTAGATTTATATACAGTAGAACTTCTGTACATGTCCTTGAACAAAGTGATTGTCTTTAGTTTATGGTTAATTAAACGATTTTTTAACGATAAAAGACTATTAGGAATGTTTCAATGTTTTCACATTACGCCGTGCTGACTTAACAATATTGTATACTTCTACTTTCTATATAAAATAAAACAGTATGTAATTCGTGAAAGATGTCAAATTATTGAATTGAATCAACTTTTCCGCTTTAAGTCTGCAATAGCTCCACTCCCAAAAGTAAGCACTAAATGTAACTCCATATTCTTCATGAATTCTTTATTTTCTCGAAAGCTCGCGACATTTCTGTGAACGACATGTGATAAATACATTAATGGGAAACATTCTAACAATACTAATATAAAAAAGAATCGCTATGAAACAGCATGCTTAAAGTGTAATAAGCTCAGGTAATCAAGAGCACAAATACTATATCAAATATAAAATTAAATGAGAAATTACACAGTTGCAATCACTGCCAGAAGGCAATAATTCACTGGCTTGTATTGTTAAACTACACAGTTGCGAGCACTGCTAGAAGGCAACAATTCATTGGCTTGTATTGTCAAATAACACAGTTGCAAGCACTGCCAAAAGGCAACAGTTCACTGACTTGTATTGTTAAATTACCCAGTTGCGAACACTGCCAGAAGGCAACATGTTGTTCACTGGCTTGTATTGTTAAACTACACAGTTGCGAGCACTGCTAGAAGGCAACAATTCATTGGCTTGTATTGTCAAATAACACAGTTGCAAGCACTGCCAAAAGGCAACAGTTCACTGGCTTGTATTGTTAAATTACACAGTTGCGAGCACTGTCAGAAGGCAACAGTTCACTGGCTTGTGTTGTTAAATTTGATATTCGGTATGTCATTGCAAGAGTTTTTATTTAAGTTTACAGGGCAATCTGAAATCAGTATACAATGCTATGGTATATAATGATCTGCAACTGCCTTTTTCACGCACTGGGTTTTTCAACATCTTTAAAGTGTTTACAGATATGTTTGTATAATGACTGACTATAGTTATCCTTACAAAGTGACATCACACTCAAGTTGATATATGACATTTTTGACAAAGTGTTGTCTTTATATATATAAAAAAACTAACAACGTAATTTCTTCTGGTGTATAAGGTATTGATTTTCAATGCAGATCTCGTGTTTTCGTTTTAGGTTATGTCTAGTTTCTAGTTGGTAACTTGCATTATTTTACTATAACTGTTCAGTTAGGTTGTAATTCCTATAGATAAGGTCACATGTTAAAAAGAGTTGAATTCCATTCCAAAATACCCGCGATTTTATGACGAACGCATTATCCATATTCTATTTCATTGAGTCATAGTGACCCATATTTTTATTGCTAGAGAATAGTGTGACTTGCAAGTACAATTAGTTATTTATTGTGAATTTTATGTTTCTTTTTATGGGTATTAAAGAAGTAAGGATCTATACTCATCCTTTAAAGCTAACAAAACATGTAAACAAAAAAGATTTGGGGTAATTTCTGAGATTAAGATGTTGTTAGCTGTGCAGTATCTAGATATTCGTGCAATCTAAGAAAGTTTTCAGTACTGTCTTTGCAAGAATCTAATATATCATGTATGAAACTATATATATATACTAAGTCCCACGGGTCAAGAATACACATGTGGTGCCATCTGAGTTCCGCCTTTGATTCTAAAATGTATATTAATTGCTATCGAGACCGTATAAGAGTCAACACTCTTTTCATTCGGCGTATCTGAAGATACTTGAAGTTGACGTTCAAGTATGTAAGTTTATTTTCGATGTTGGGTTTCAACTG
The DNA here is from genome assembly GCF_000517525.1 of Limulus polyphemus. Classification (NCBI taxonomy): domain Eukaryota; kingdom Metazoa; phylum Arthropoda; class Merostomata; order Xiphosura; family Limulidae; genus Limulus; species Limulus polyphemus. The sequence continues at coordinate 563,502 of NW_013665777.1, read as the reverse complement.
ATCATTATCGACGGATACAAAAAACATCCAGAAATGAAAGTTTTTGAGTTGTCGGTTTATGCTGCAAAGTGAACCTTATTCTTGGATATCCTGAATTCATGAATTCGCAGAATTAAGAAAAAAGAGTAAATCATTATTCAAACGCCGCAGATGCGATAAACGAACCTGTACTAAACTTCTAGTTTAACGTCGTCCGTGATCAAAAGTGCACACACAACACTACAATTATTTCTATACTCGATCTTATCTGAATATTTTTTAAAGTTTTCTCATCGAACCTTGCAACTGTTACAAAGGGTGACTCTTAGCGCCGGTTGCAGTGTTTGGTTAGTCCAAAGTTCATCGAACCTTTTAACTGTTACAAAGGGTGACTCTTAACACCGGTTGCAGTGTTTGGTTAGTCCGAAGTTCATCGAGCCTTGCAACTGTTACCAAGGGTGACTCTTAACATCGGTTGCAGTGTTTGATTAGTCCAAAGTTCATCGAACCTTGCAATTGTTACAAAGGGTGACTCTTAGCGCCGGTTGCAGTGTTTGGTTAGTCCAAAGTTCATCGAACCTTGCAACTGTTACAAAGGGTGACTCTTAACACCAGTTGCAGTGTTTGGTTATTCCAAAGTTCATCGAATCTTGCAACTGTTACAAAGGGTGACTCTTAACACCAGTTGCAGTGTTTGGTTAGTCCAAAGTTCAGAGCATGTGACTCGTATATGTGAAAATTACAGTACACACAATCATATGGTATTAAAAGACTGTATGCGTGTCCTTTGTGGCAAGGAAAGTGCAAAATAGTAGAATTTTTGTTTTTATATATTTTTTTCTGTTTATAATTATATAAGTCATTCGATTTTAATATATTTGATAGTGGGAATATCTCTTGTGTAGAAAGATTGCGACAGAATATAATTTGTTCCAAATGTGCGGTTTTCTCTTTCTTTAAGACACGATATTGTAAATTTTTGTTATTACTAACCCTGTATCCTATTTGGCTAAAAGTACAGCACAAACGTATAATATATAGAGAGAGGTAAGGTTTACAAGTATATCCTGCATGACTCATTATTACAGAATATGCCAATATGATGTATATGGTTAAATATCTGTGTACAATGACAAAAATACGAAACCTTACAAAACGAGCGCTTTCGAAGGATGGACCTTTTTTCAACAGGGGTAAACTATGAATGTATATAATGTTTATGTATGTGTTTGAATTTGAATATTACACAACATCAAGAAAGACTACCACAAAGATTTGCAAAGTAATAGAGCATGCACATACATCGACGACGTAACAGTACCAAACCGATCAAACTTTCTTGACACAGCTATGAATATTTACCTAACAGATCCAGTATTTGAAAAATTTTCAGTAATGGCAATGAACAAAGCACACTATTTCGATTTAAACATTTTCAACCAGTGATTACAATAAAATAGACAACTTAAAAGCTATAAATTCCCATTTACAGACAAAAATATCCCAAAGAAACGTACACCAATCACAATTCATTAAATTTGCTAAAATTTGTTGTAGTGTGGAGTATTTTATACAGAGAAATAGAACACAACAAATAAACTTTTGAACAGAGGTTATTCTTTTAAGAAATGACATATGGCACTGTAAACTTTGGTAAGGACAATTTATTTTTCGTTAAAATATATATAACATTGACATTTGCATTACTTTTCATACAATTTTTCAATGCAAATATTTTGAAAAGTCCCCCAATTCCCCCTCCCTCCCCCTTTAAGCCTCGCCTTTGGACAGAATCGCTTTAGTAAAGTCACCTTAAATGATATAGTAAATTGACCAAAAATATGCAACCGAAGACCTAAGGCGGTGTGGTCAAAGAGGCTAATTAATATTACTCGCAACTTTTATTGAAGAGTTTTAGCAACTCTTCTGGTACACGTTATTACATGAAGCTATTCCAAATGGCTACCATGCAGCTTGTTGTATGTAACTAGCAGTGGACTGTATCTTCCTAAACAACTAGTGTGACTTCTGAAAAAGTATTTCCATAAATATTTCAACATTCTTTGTGGTTTATATGTTTTCTTTTAGAAATAAGAATTGTCACTAAGTTCATAGCCACCATTATGAAAAATCGCAGAAATGTGCGTTTAGAAAAATCAAAATTAAACTTCGTGTTTTAAACTGAGATGTGCCAGTATAACGTGCATGTACGAATTTTCCACTCATAATTTTAGATTCCTAGCCATAAAAGATACACATATCTTATTAATTATTGTTTTCTTAAATTAACCTGATCATTATTCAAAAAAACTAGTAATAGTCTACATGCAGTTTTAAGCCAAACCAATCACCGTGTGATACCTTATAAAAGTTACTGACCAATCACTGTGTGATACCTTATAAAAGTTACTGACCAATCACTGTGTGATACCTTATAAAAGTTACTGACCAATCATTGTGTGATACCTTATAAAAGTTACTGACCAATCATTGTGTGATACCTTATAAAAGATACTGACCAATCACTGTGTGATACCTTATAAAAGTTACTGACCAATCACTGTGTGATACCTTATACAAGTTACTGACCAATCACTGTATGATACCTTATAAAAGTTACTGACAATCACTGTGTGATACCTTATAAAAGTTACTGACCAATCATTGTGTGATACCTTATAAAAGTTACTGACCAATCACTGTGTGATACCTTATACAAGTTACTGACCAATCACTGTGTGATACCTTATAAAAGATACTGACCAATCACTGTGTGATACCTTATAAAAGATACTGACCAATCACTGTGTGAGACCTTATAAAAGTTATTTAAATAGATTCGTATCACAAGTGGAAGACTCCTTCCTCACTGCATATTAACTAGGTTGTGAGTAATATAGGTATATTGACCCTGATTGCATGAAACCTTAGGCTATGCAGTGTTATTTGTTTGCTTGTTTGGACAGTGATAAATGATGAAATGTTAATCAAATTCTATTAATTTTCCTAACATTCCACCAGAAATACTAACAGAAGGGGAATAATCAGATGTGTAGATTAAAAGTTTTTGTGTTTTATTAATTCTTATTAACTGGGCTGGGTGTAGTAAAACATCTACTTCTAAAGCTACAAGTGTTAGTCGTGAAAGTATTGGAACAGTGTCCTACATATCTTGTGGCCAAAAGACAAAAAAAAAAATAAACCTCTGCAAGCTTACGCCCAAAGGTGCCCATACCTACACCGGTTGTGGAACGGATCACGCCCTTCAAGGTGAACACTCTATGTTGTATATTGTTCTTGCTTTTAACTTACTCATAGAGAACAGCCTCATTACAGTTTTTCTTTCTTCCAAGAATCATTTACACTCCCTGTATGTATAGTTGTAGTTTTGTAGTTCAACACCAGGTGTTATTAAAGTCTACAAATTCTTGGAGAATGTCCTGTCTCTGTCTTCTTTTTAAAACTTTAAAGAATAGTAAACCAGTATGCAAGAAAATCTTAGAGAAATCGAAAGCTAATACCAAATGCACATTAAGGTTAGAAAACGGTAGTCTGGCCTGTAAAATATTGGCAGAGTGGTGAAATAACAGGGATGTAGGAAGCGGTAAGGCCAATTTTTCATGGCATGTATAGCTACAACTTATGTATTAAAAGTTACTTCTTTAAATTCAAAAGATCTTATAAAAATGAAGTGAGAGATATCGAAACCTCATTGTTCTGTTAACCATATTTGTTTATGTATGTTTGGAGACTGTTTAATAAATTAGAAGCGATTGTAATACTGAAAATTCCCGTTTTCATATGCTTTTGTATGGATCAGAACAGTCGTCCAGAAGTTTTAGCAGTTGTTACTATATATATTCCAGGGCTACATGTTAACAGTAAAGGGTACAATACTTTGATTGTCTCCTGTAAAGCTAACTGTATAAAAAACCAGTCTTAAATTTGCGAAACCGCTACCTACCCCCCCCCC
>NW_013665777.1:556608-559498 GCF_000517525.1 Limulus polyphemus | reverse complement strand
TTTTTCCCCTTTAAAGCTAACTTTAAAAAAAAACCAGTCTTAAATTTGCGAAACCCCTCCCTCCCCCCCCCCCCAAAAAAAACAGGAAAAAAAGTAAAACAAAATTTAATTCAATCCTGGTGGTGCTTTGAATATTTATATATTAAATACGTTCGAGAGGTTCACACATACACACACACATACATATCATCTAGTTGGATTTTATTAGACAGCGTTAACCTAAAAAATATCATAATAAAGTTATTGTTTGTTATTGAAAAAGCACCAAGCTCAAAACTTAATGTAGGGATTTAACATTAATATGCAATATATGTAACACGATTGATTCACTTCCTCAGTAATATTCCTGGATCGCTTGAAACAGAATCTTAATACGTTTGAGAATATTATTCATATTTGCATCTACAGCAAAGCGATGAAAGTTATATGCCGACCCTCACCATTCACGCTAAGGATTGACTATCCCTCTTATAACTCACCTACTGCTTAAAGTGTGGGCAATATTTTATGGTATTGCGCGGATTCGAACTTATCTCTCCAGCTCCGTGCCCTGAAAGGCACCTTTGTGTTATTGAAAACCTTGATCAAATAACTGGCTAACCAAATATAGTTCAGATTCTGTAAGAATATACAAGGCATAAAACATGATGGAACTAAAGATTTATTAGTCCAACAGATAGCTTTCAAAACAAATTCGAAATTAAGTATGCTCTTCGTTTAAAAGTTCTTTGAAAGTCGTATATATATATATATATATATGAATATATATTTGCAAATTCATCCATTGAAACTCATTAAATCATAGGCGCTAAAATAAGGGCGTCCTTTAATTATGGTAACTGTGTATATTATTGATAGTATATACGAAAAGAAACTTAACACGTTGGATAATACGACATAAAAATATACATTATTGCGTTATATTTATTCCTCGACATTCTATCTGTCTTCATACACAAAACTTGCTTAAACTAGTGTCCTTTCAATTCAGGTAATAAAATATATGATGCAGATCATGGCTTGTTGCCATCTCAGATGCGAATGAGAAGTTCCAAGATGCGACCTATTATATGTCGCTGAGCAGCTCGGCATTGTCAAATGTAGAGGAATCATAACTGTAACAATTAATCCTGCTAATGAGTTAAGAGTAGCCGCATAATAAACCATGTGTGCTATTGCCTAATAGTCCTCCCCCTTCTCAGAAGGTATAAATTAATGATGGCTATGCTTGCCCCTCATGGTATTCTGACCTGGCTGATTAGCTGATGTGTTGCAGAAGGTGTCGTTCTTACCGAATATACCGGTGTAAAAAAAAATTGCATAACTACAATACGAATAAATTGTTAATATGTCGTTTTCACCACCTAAAAGTAGCAAATCTGTAAATATTGGTCCATACAAAAATTCCTGAACAAAAAATAGCCAAATTTCTGCCTTATCTTTAACAATAGAGGATATCTCATAAACACAGTAATAAAAAGAAGTTTGACATTACTCACATTGCATCATTTTTATTCATATGCTGTAAAACTGAATTTACACTAAGCTTATATCCTAATTCACCACATCACACTTAGTTCAGTGTAACTCAGTGATATTTAAAGTAAAACAATATCTACTGTTTAATTTAAAGCTGAGTTTTGGCTTTTTTCCCCAAACGTTTTTGGGTGGATTTCGCGTATTTTTTCTGTGTTGTTATTGTTTGTAGAATTTTGCAAAAAGCCAGTCAAGAACTACCTGCAATAACCATTCTTATTTTTAAAGTGATAGACTGGAGAGAAGACAGCTAGTAGACACCACCCAACCCACCAAAAACATTAGGCTTTTCTAATGGAATAGTGGGATTTCACCATCACACTTATAACGTATTCGTGGCTCCAAAGAGTGAAGCGCAATTTTTTAGAGGGCAGTAACAAAGTGAAAACGTTTTTACATGTTATGTCAACCCAAGACACTTGCACTGTAATCATTATTATTTTACTAAATCTTTAAAGGAAAGGAAAGCATTGAGGGTATAAATATGCAGATCAGGATTTTGCTACTATTACACACATTATCAAGTACAAAACATGGGATTTGAAAGTGTATTACCTTTAAGGCTGATAATGTGTAAGAAATAGCAGGAAGCTGCACTTAATGATACCCTCATTCTGAGCTGAGCTATGTTAAATACACGTTCAGAATCAAAATGACAGGTTGAAAGGGGAGAAGGGTATTTTTTATTTTTATTAATCAATGTTCTTTCCCATTCACCGCTTATGTGACATGTTTTCAAAAATAAATATTTACTTGTAACCAAAAATATGTAGCTAATTGCCTCAGCTAAATAGAAGCAGATTGAATTCATTGCTTCATGCTGTCAGTGCTAGGATTAGTATATATATATATATATATTGAAATTTGAGAAAGATAAAGTAAAGATCCTCTGGCCGTGGTTACTAGGTGCTCACGTTGCAAGTGCTCAATCTACTGCTCCCTATTGCACTTGGTGTTCTTGTTACTTTGAACGGTTTCTTCCGTTAGTGGCGAATAATGGCGAAATGCAGGCTGTTTTAAAGCCATTTTAAAGCAGATTTTGTTTTTTAAACAGACTTGGCAAAAGTATACAGCTCTTTACTCTTTACATTCAAACCAGCGCTATTTTTTATTACTGGACAAAGGTTAGAGGTACTGAAAATTTTAAAGCTTTTGGAAACTTCACGTGGCCCTAGAACAGTGCTTCTCAACTGGATGAATGGTTCACCTAGAGGTTAAGGAGATCAGAATCAGGGTGAATGAGAATGATGGGGTGAATGGCCGGGTGAATGAGTATTATCAATTATACAACAAATTCAAGAGCAAAAAAGTAATTAATTATTATTATTTATTCTAGTTGTAGTTTGATAAATAC
>NW_013665777.1:546993-555608 GCF_000517525.1 Limulus polyphemus | reverse complement strand
AAATAATCTTGGAAAAGATTGAGAGGCGCTGCCCTAAAATTAAAAGTAGGTAAAGCTAGTGAATGTAACTTTGCAGACCTGTTCTAGAGTGCATTTTGTTCGGGATCAAGTGAAACGTTTGTCATTTTTAATTCTGGATAAGAGTAATAATCATGTATAAATTTGTACACAATAATCAAAGTATACAAACATAAAAGACTGCAGTAGTTTTCTTTCTTCTTTTCTTTCTTTATTTTATTTTGAATAGGAAAACTACGTTTTGTTTGATCACTATTCATTTTATTGGATCACTGACTGCAGTGCCCAATAATTAATTGCCTAAAAGTATAGCAATAATAAGCAATAAAAATATCATTGCTCTTGCTCAGCCCTCGGCTATGCGAAAAATTGAAATTATATTAATAGAACATTAAATGTACCTGACAATTGTTTGATCAAAATTATTCTTGAACATACATATGTACTTCTCTGCCAAAGGTAATCGGACAACCTTGGAATATGTAGCATGTCTTACTCAGCGTGTCTTCCAAGAGAAGTCAACGAGTACAAATACAAAAACATGCTAGATTGGTAAATTTTCAGATTATATTTTCAGAACTTAACACCCAGATAGGTAAATTAGTTAATGTTGAAATGCAGGCAAGTTGCTGTAGTTTCGTTAATTGAAGAGGGAAGACATTACAAGTTGCTGGAAACATGAAAAATGAATATATAACTGTGTCAATGTTACCCCCTTGAGTAGGACCATTCCATTGTATAGAAAAATTCACCCTACGACATTTAAGTTGGTTATAAATGTAGTTAGAGCTTAACAAACGTACGCTAGTTATAACTGTGATAAATCATCTTCGCAACAAATTCGATGTGACTTTACTGTACTACAAACTTTCTATAAGGCCTATGCAGTGCTCTCCCTAACAGTGTGAGTATTTTAGAAGTTAGATATGCAAATATATATATCCCCCACAAGTATGCTAGGCACCATTTTGCTTGGTAAAAAACCATTCAATATAACCTTGAAAGTTTGACATACATATAGATAAGAATTGCCCCACCCAGTATCAGAGTGGTTGCAGGAAAATGGACAAAATAGTCTGTGATTTTGTTGTGCAAATTACAAAGAACTATGGCGAAGGTTTTATGATGTGACACTGGCAGTAGGACCAATTTGTGAAGCACTTGCACGTTTAAATACTCATTGAAATCAAGAAATCTTAAATCATTAAATTCCACGATGTACAAAAAACATTTTTTAGCCTTTAGGTTAATGTAGAGATTCCCAACCTGTGGTCCACGAGTTCTGTTCAAATGGACAAGGGAAAGAAACAATTTAATCCCAGAGCACACCCGATACTTGAGATCTTAAAAATTCAGCTATATAAATAGGAAAGCAAAATATGTACAAATTAAGATGAAAAGTCTAAGACTCTACGTTATATGGTTAATGCGTTAAAGTAGGAAAATATATTTCGTACTCAAGAGTTTACGCGCATTGTAAAATAATAACCAGCCTACTGGTCATTGTACGGAAGAAGAAAAATGTTAATTGGAGCTTTCTTGCGATTGAACATTAAGATCAGAGTTTTGTTTTAAATAAATCTATTATTAGAGTATTGGATCTAGAGAACATGCAGACAAAGCATATCATTTCCTTACGCCATTTGTAAGACGGGATTTTCGTCACTTGCGGCACTGAAGTCTAAATACAGAAGCAGAGTAAATGGTGAACGTGACCCCAAGGCTAAAGGTGACGAATATTACAGAACTTTGCTTGCAAAAACAGTGATTTTATGCACTTATTTCGTTTTCTTAAATTATACTGCTATTATGTTCCTGCCGAGCCGCTCCCCCTCCAAATTTAGGTGGTTCTTTAACAAAAGAAAAATGTTTCTGAATCATCACACTCAAGTATTGAGTTCAGCAGGATAACGCTTCACATCACAAATATTTAAAATCTATATCTGGCCATGGGTTTGAAACAAAATTGGAAATAAATTGTTGTAGACATCTGTTGAAGTCTTACTGAGACCATACCTTGCAAAATGACAGTTGTTATTCGGACAGAGAGTGGTGCTTCACCTTATTATACCAGTGATCACCTCTCTTCCTATACATGTGTTAGAGAAAACAATATATTTTATATTTTTCTTCGTTAAATATCATTTCTTTGTCGTCCCAAATTAACTTAGTTTCCTTAAAAATCTAAATCTCCTGTAAATAAGCTCGCTACTAGAAGCAACATATAAAATAGCAAGAAGCATTTGTTATCCTCTTTCAAGAGTCTCAACCTAAAGATTTTCGAAAGTTTGACAAAACTCAATGTTAAATTGTAATAAGCTTTCGGCCTACTTCTTACACATAAAATTACATCTCTCCAAGACTCAATAGTACCAAAGACATTAAATATGCTAACCACAACCAAAGCTTCCCATTTATGTAACCCAGTACAAAACTTTTATACTTTCTTTATTTTCAAATATATATATATATATCTCATAATTTTTGTTATTTTAACTGCTATATTTAATTGACGAAGTCTTTGTTTTTTTTAAAGTAAGGATATATATATATGCACTGTTACTGCTTTAAAAACATTATCAGGTGATTTTAATACCTATTTTTCTATTGAAATTTAAATGGAAAAGCCTTCTTCGCCCTGACACAGCGGTATGTCTCCGGACTAACAACGCTAGAAACTGGGTTTCGATACCCATGGTGGGCAGAGCACAGATAGCCCAATGTGTAGCTTTGTGCTTAACTTCAAGCAAACAAACAAACACAAGCAATATAGAACATAAATCATTTTGAAAAACGTGTTTAAAAACCGAAGGGATCTAGCCCGGTAATTTTAGGGTTAAAATACAAAAACCTCAGATAATAGATTTTCCTGCATGGTCTGCTAAGAATGTATATGTGGGAACACTGTTAAGTCAAAGAACGAAGAGATAAAGTGAAATCCTTAAACGATTATAACAACAACTAGCAATCCCTATTTCTTTGTCTTATTGTAAAGGTATGAAATCAGTGATAACCAGCTAACAAAACATAGCTATCACAGATAGTCTTATATGCAAACATCAGCTGGCGTGAGATTTTTTTTTACCAAGTTAAATCTAACAAATACATTACTTACTTCAAACAGTCAAGCGAAATTTAGGTCTCATCTGTTTAGTGTGAACAGTGTCAGGCCCATTCATTTTAGACGATCAGATAAAAGTAGAAAATGAGGCTTATTTCAACCTCATAACTAAGGGAGAACAGCATGACCCAGCTCAAAAATCTGTGTACGTGATGTGTATTCGAACACCAAGAAATGTCTGCATATAAATAAATTACATGTATACGTTTTTGATTTCTGTTACTACGATCTCGAAACATGCTTTCTCATGCACAACACATTTTCACAATACAAATGATATAACACACTTCAACTTTTCGTCATTATGCTTCGCTGATTGCATTGCTAACTGTATATAGATATTCACACCCGCATTCACATTATAATACTATGAAGAGTTATACTCTGGAAAAAAATTAATAAATATATTAATAACTATTAATAACTATGTCGATAGCAAAATTTCCATTTAAGCACGAATTTTTTTCAACACAACCCACTTTTTAAGTATTATGTTATTTATACCTGCTTGTTTTTTTTTATCGAAAAACAAACTTTTATAGATGCTCAGTTGTTCCAAATCGAATATATACAGACACAAAGTGGCAGGTAATTTTGGTGATCCAAGTGCATAGAGAAAACGTTAGGACACGCTACCAGACGATTGATCTGTATACTAGACAGCTTGGACAAGGTTGAAGAAAGTCAAAAGACGCCACGTAATAACCGTCATCTGCGAAGCATGGTCATTAAGAAGTGATTATCCGTTTACCCATAGGCTCAATACGTTCTTGAAGATGGCAGTTGGAGTAATTATCGGTAAGAATTTATGAGTACGGCTAAAGGCCGAGAAGACAAGAATTTATGAATACGGCTAAAGGCCGAGAAGACAATAATTTATGAGTACGGCTAAAGGCCGAGAAGACAAGAATTTATGAATACCGCTAAAGGCCGAGAAGACAAGAATTTATTAGTACGGCTAAAGGCCGAGAAGACAAGAATTTATGAGTACGGCTAAAGGCCGAGAAGACAAGAATTTATGAGCACGGCTAAAGGCCGAGAAGACAAGAATTTATGAGTACGGCTAAAGGCCGAGAAGATCTGTTTAAGCTTCGCATTTGACCACATATCCCAAAGCTAGTTTGTACTTTTGCCGAGATCACCACTGGATGCCTATACTCTTCACGGTTGAATCAAAAAATTCTTATTTCTGCCATCGATAAACAGTGGCCTATACGGCCAGATCAGAGATCCCTAATGTTGAATTACTGACCAGACGAAGGCAGCAACACTCAATGCTACAAGGCCTTTGTCCAGCTCTTTGAATCAAACACCTGGATTGACTGTCACTTTTATAACTCACTCGCAACTAAAAAGTGCGGAGCTTGTTCAGCGTCATCCATTCAATCCGCAGCTCGTCACACTAACCATTAGTTCACCAATCATACTATAACTTATGTCTTAGCTGTATGTAACTACTCTTGGAAGATTCGAAGAAAAAACAGTCAGTTAGGTAGAATTAATTAATAGTTGATGGAACTGTTGAACTTCAAAAAACTTTGCAGAAGTGTGATTTTATTGAAATAAAAGTCAGATAGGAAATTCGTAAGCTTAATTTCATATTCGAGTTTGAAAAACAGTATTCATACATATTTGTATCTCTTAGAGACAACATATTGCTACAATGTTCCACGAAGTATCTGAAGATGCTGCCAAAACATTAAAAGGGGATGACTGTATAACATTAATATTTGCATTTTTTATTATTTCTTCTTTCCTACAGTTTAAAAATATTTCAATAATTCAAAATCAAAATTCTGGATTAAAAAGACATGTTAAATTCAAAAAATTTCATTACTTGAAATGTTATTATTTTAACATGAATAAATAGCACCCAAAAGCAAGTACATTTGTTAAGATTTTCAGAAGTCGTTATTTTTTGTACTAAACATCAATACTTCTTTGATACTTAGATGGGATTTCAAAAGAAGCATGAAACTATTTATTGCTCCAGAGAAAATTCAATGTTTTTAAAGAAATAGATGATATTTAAAAGTGCAATATGAAAGTGACGTCAATTCCGAATTCAAATACATCACACATATATAAAGGAATTACATAAAAATCATATGTTGAAAGTACAAAGGAGACCAAACTCTCGTGCACTACAATAATTAAGAATAAAATTAACTCGAACGAAGATCTAACAACTGTTCTAAAATACATATGCATTTTCTTCAGTGTAACAAAGATGTATGTTTGAACTATTTAACACAACCTGACTCCTTCACCTCTGAAATATGCAATTACGATTTGCGATAGTACTTTGTGATGCATTTTAATGGTCATAACTTGTTTGTACTTTGATAATTCTTTAGCATTACCTCTATATAAGTACCATGTAAATTAACTATAACTGATAGGTAAAACTTTCAAGAGGCTTCACTCACTCACATTAGATATATTCAGTGGTCCTTTCATTGTACCAGAACGTTTTAGTGCACGATTATATAATATAAAATTAATTGAGCGAAGTATTTAGATGAGAATAAGCACTTACCCATCAACAGAGCATGTGGCGCTGACTAGCACTTTGACAAAACAAAAAAACTTCGTTATTTTGATGTACGGGAAGATTTTCTCAATAAAAGAGCGTGGTTCAAATAAATTAATGAATCAAGAAGGTTCCACATTACATACTGCATATTAATTCTGTGATTACTGTTATAAAGCTAAGGTAAAACATTCCTAGATTATGTGATTTAACTGATGTGAACGTTTTTTGTGTTTATATGTGACTTAGAGACTGTAGAATACTAATACGGTGGAAGTGATGAAACGAGAAAATGTTAGTGATGGAAATCTGCTTGGAAGTTTTATTTCAAGAACTGGCCGTAAAGATCGGTAATATTTAATTCTGGTGACTGTGATGGGCAAATTAGGTATTCAAACTCTTCTTCATCTACCTGAACCTGTGACAATTTTAGCACTATGAAGTACTGAATGGTCTTCTTGAAACAAACCAGCTCTATTTGAGAATGAATGTTCATCATAGGAGGAAGCTGGTATAAGTAATCCTTTGCTTTCAATGAGATTATAGGCCCTAAGCTACAAAAATCTGATCATACCATCACAGCGCCTCAACCGTGCTTAACTAATGGCATAGGGCTTTCATGGTTGTAAACGTATTTTTTTATTTCACCTCACATAAACACGTTCTTTTGGCGGAAAGTGTGAAATATTATTCATCTAACTAAACCTCGATGTTCCATTGATCTACCTTCCAATTGTATTTTCTTCTCACCATTTTTTTTGTATTATTGGAGGTTTCTGAATGGCTTGGTAACCCACCATGTGCACCTCTCTACGAGTTTTTTAAGAAACGTTATTGTTGTGGACTAATCCTAATTCTGCACAGACTTTTGACATTGTAGTTTTTTATTTTCGTCTCACTATTCGTGTTAATGTTCGTCCATCACGATCAGTCATCCTAGTTTTTTTTTTACCATTATTATTATTATGTGTTTATAATTTATTTTCATTTTTTATATCCATGCTGACATTATTTTGGCACTATTCCTTGAGATTCCTTCATTACTATAGGTGTTCGTGGCACTGTGAGTCTATCTATATTTTAATCTACAACCATGCTTCTTTAGAAATATGACAGATTTTATTAATTGGCATATTTAGAAACTGTCTCCGAATAAAAATAATAATATTCTTTTCGTTTAATTATCATATTCCACTCTTAGAGACACCAAAATTTGAATTCAAAAGAGGAGATGTTTCAATTATTTTATAAAACACACGTCACCATAAGTAAGACGTCGAAACACGTAGAGTGTATGAGGCTGTTCCCAGTCTCACGGTTTTCATCTTTACACTGTAAACTATTTAAATGATTTTTTTAAATTATATTTTAAGACTTAGGACAATCTAATTACAAATATTTGATGTATATCATTAAACGTTGGTTTTTCTTTTAATATCTGTATTATTTAAGATTTACAAGTGTCGTCCTTACCTTAATAACCCACATATCTCAAATCTCAAGTGTATAACAATTGCAAATTCGCATTTGTTTCTTTACTCCTTTCTATTGAACGCTTATGTTTTGAAAACAGTCTTGAAAAGTCCTCTGACAGAACAAACACATCCTTATACATACGTGAATAGGCAGGTCCAAGAGTGTGCATTTAGTGTCGATGCATACATTGTATTGTTGTTTGCCGATTTGTAAGTATGATTCTATGTTCATTAATTAACTGCTTTCGTAACACAAACTGTATTAAGTTTAATAATTTAGGGAAATATTCAGTCTTACGATAATGTACATTATTAATATACCCGTTTGTTGTTATTGTTTTGTGATCTGTGAATTATACTCCCAAGATATGTATGATAAAGATATTGATTGGTACGAAATAGTTTAATGTACATCTGTGTAATTCGATTAAATTTGGTAAAATTGCGATATCAAAGTAGTATTTTGCAGCAGACCTAGTATACTGGATTAGAAATACTTATATCAATACATAAACTCTATGACACTGAGCGCAAGTTTATGTTTGCAGTTATAGTCTTTACACTTAACTACATAAGTAGCTAAATATATATAGATTCCCCATAAAAACACACGAAAACCTCTTTGCCGCCTTGTTTTAGATCTCTGTAACACTGCGAGATATCAGACAGACCCACACGATTTATGTATGCTTCTCTTGAATATTTAAAGAAAAGTGTCAATGGATATGTAAAAACGACCGAATGGATATTTCCAATTTTCGTCAGTTATTGTTATAAAATCCTAAACCAAAATTCACCCTTGTCAGTAAAACATTTGATCTTTTGCAATAACTGTAGGCACATCAAGTACTCATTTTAGCGATTAAAGGGTTAACGAGTTTTATCTTTGAAAGACCGTATTCCAGCTGGTGATTTCAGTGATTCGTTAGACATGTCAAACATTCACTGAAGGTAATCAAAAGTGATTTTATTTCGTCTGATTTATTGAAAAAGCCTGTTGTAAGTATTTTCATTTCAAGAGTTTATAAGACTTTAACTAAATAATTGTAGAATATGTGACATAAATATATGACAAGTGAAAAGATCGTCAAATTTTAATCTTCCATAACAGTAAAGAACATAGTTTTAACAAAATATATTCTGGTAATTTTTTTGTAAATTCGTACAGTTGTTCTCCTGTAGCTAGTGACATTGTTATATACAAGATGTTCACAAGTCGTAAACTTCAGCTAATCCTGTAACTTACTGCAAGCTACATGCCACAACGACTGTTGTAGAAGACATATACTTGATTGGCCTTGTTTCTGTATCATGCCCTCCTGGAGTATTGTTTGTTTGTTTTTAATTTCGCGCAAAGCTACACGAGGGCTATCTGCGCTAGCCGTCCCTAATTTAGCAGTGTAAGACTAGAGGGAAGGCAGCTAGTCATCACCACCCACCGCCAACTCTTGGGCTACTCTTTTACCAA
>NW_013665777.1:530309-546900 GCF_000517525.1 Limulus polyphemus | reverse complement strand
ATATAATGTGAATGATCAGCGGCGTAAGTAATGTAAGGATTGTGGGAAATTGCATTAGGACCTTAGTCTGACAAAATAATGTAGTTTGATTTATAAGCTGAACTAGCCTGATTCAGATTTGGTTTCAGTTTATGAATGAGTAACCTCTCTTTTATACGGATGCTTTGTTCATCATTACTAAGATATCAAAGTAATTTAAATGGATGGCTACGGCTCACTCGTCTAAGACTAGTTATAATACACTTGCTGTATTTGACTTTCTTAAATCTACATATTTTTTTCGCTCACGTTAACAACTTCCTTACCATAGAACCTATTTTGCTAGAAAGAGGAAGAGCAAATTGATAAACTACATTTGATTTTTCAATGAAGAAATTGAGCCTTTATATGTGAAGAAGAACTACAAAGAAGACACATTCCGTACTGTTGTACACGAGGATACACTCTACGGAGTTGGGTGCCTAGCTTTTTTGGAACATACAAAGAATGCTTTCCAATATACATTGCAAGATTATGTAATTGGACGTTTAGGCACTTCATAAGTCGGAAGCTTACTAGAGTTTCGTTTGTTCAAATAATTAAAATTATTCGTTCAATTATATAAAAGGGAAATACATTTTTCATAGAAAAGTATGAATGTTACATAGTTCTTTGAATTTGAGATTTTGTATGCATGATGAACTAAAATCTTTAACAGGTTTTCTTTAAACACAGTTGTTATGCCACTTGTTAATTAAAATAAAAGCCTGTGTATTTTCTTATGGTATATTTCGTAAAGTTACCATCACAGTTATGCACTACTGTATCCATAAATGGAAATTTGTGATCTTAGATCTTATTTATATTCACCAGTAAATTGAAAATTTTTATGTTTACTGTTTAATTAGTCCAAAAACTCGGGGATATGTTTTGGTCATTTAAAATAGTATAGGAAACAAACATACCACCAATAATAAAAGATTAAAAACTATGAACAATCGTCCAACTTTATTTTGAGCAATTCAAAATAAAATTGTAAAACTTGATCAAAATCCTACTGACACTAGAGAATTAAATGGGGGTCTAATGAAATATAATATGTTAATTGAGGCTTAATATTCAGAAATTAAACCATTAGGGATTTTTTATGGCTTTTTTTGTTGTTGTTAATCCCAAAGCTACACAATGGGCTATCTGTTCTGTCCCCACCATCGAAGTCCAGTTTTAGTGGTGTGAGCCCTCAGACTTACAGATGAGCCACTGCTCTTTTGTTGTTATTTTCATAGCCTTCCTAAAGTACATAAAAAAAAGATGTCAATCAAGACCTATAGTTTCAAATATTGAAACTTATGATGATTTTTTGGTAGGTTTTTAGTTGTTGTTTTTTCTTCAAGAAGTAGTAGTTTATTAATGAAAATACTAAGATAGCTTTAAATTTTCTAATGAAATACAAAATCTAAAGTCCGATAGTAAGGATTTTGAATTTTGCTAATTTTGAAATTGAGCTCTTGTATATTAACATTTCTTTGTAAGAAATAATATAACCTGTCAGCACAGACAGTTGTATGGCTATCTTGAATATATTGGCCACAAACCATTAGTTGTACAACATGAAACCCAAAAGGTTGCAGATTTTTCGTTAGTTTGTGTGGAGCTAGTCCTTGACTACTGTAAAGGATCAATAAATACTCTATATCTGGCTACTGTATCAATAAGAAACTCCACTTTCATGTATATCAATACGCGATTTTCTGGTTTCAAGGTCAACATTCCATACCTGATACACTGAAATAACATTCTCAGGTTCTCAACCGTGGCCTGAAATGTGCAACCAAAACCCAAAATGTCACCCACATAGATCAAACATCTCTTTCATTGCAGTATTTTCAGTGTACACTCAATCAGCATCTCTAAACTGAAAGATCTTTACACAGACCAAATGGAAAGATAATGAATTCATACACTATTACGTCTGTATCTGTATTATACAGTTTGAATTGGCAGTAGCCAGAATTCTGATCTAGCATAATGAATAAATGGGTTCCCGCCAGATTGTTTAGATATTTATCTATCTGTGATAGGGGAAATGTATTGACCCAACTGCAGTTCAAACAGAATCTTGACATTCCCTCGTCCTTCTTCCTATTATCTACTAAAGACAAACAAATATTCTACGTAGATCGTATTTTCAATCTCACTATTGACAACATTCCTGATGACCCAAAGAAGCCTACACAAAATTTGTTTTATCAGTTGCACGTTGTGTCTATGTGATGACGTGTTACGTTTGCTATGCCCAACTAGCCAATATACCCCTACAATCACGTCAGAAAGCTCCATGAGGAGTACATAGAATTCCAACATTGCCTTCAGATGCTCGAGAACACAGGAGTTTGTTTTCCTAGATAACTCTGTACAATAAAAACCATCAGCATAAACACGATCCATAATGGAAATAATTATTCCAAGGACAAGATTATATCTAGAAAATCAATCTTACAAAATGTGATTAATCAGTAAAGATTCGAAAATATAATTCAATGATTTGATATAAGAACTTTATTTTAATAGCTTCCAATTAAAGGAGTAATGGTGTCACTGAGTTCTGATGACTTAATATAGGTTTCAGTTCTGTAACTGTCAATCTCGTTAGTTCTTATTGTGACAACAATATTACATTGAGTAAACTATTCGTGAAGTGCTTAATTGATTCTCAAGTTTTCCAGGAATATAATCTTTATATATATATATATATATATATATGTAATACTATTACTATTAGTAGATCGTATTTTAGAACTTTAGGGATTGTCAATCTATTTTATTGATATTGCTATCAATGAAGTTTGATAAAATGATGGGAAATTTGTTCTGACTCTGCTTATATTAATTAAAAGATTGATGCAGTGAGAAATTATTTTTAGCAGCCTGATATTGTCTTCTTACAACATATCAAGGATATCAAACTTAGAAAACGTATTGACTTTATTATACCAAAACTACATACGAAAATAAGATAGTAATTCTAAAAAAAAGATGAAAAATGACAAGGTCAACTATATATTAAATAATAATACAACATTTCAAAACATAAACAAAAATTCAACACTTACAAGGGAAGTAAAATTGCAGAGATATTTGCTACATTTGAATAAAGATATAATTATAATTTAGAGTACGTATAAAAGATAAGACCAATTGCTTCTCATGATGTAATAATAAGAGGTTTGCTTAAACTTCATAAGTTGGATGTTCCTATAAGTTATTAGTGTGTGTGTGTCTGTCTGTCTGTGTGAATTTTATTTGAAAATATATGAACGATGCATTTTGAGTTTTTAGATTCTGTACACAATTTGAAATGTAACCAAAACATGTATATAACCAGTTTTTATCTATAGTCATTTTATATTTAGTTATAAGAAGCTATTGATTTATTTACAAAACAGCAGTTTTTTTTTCAAAGCACATCGAATGCACATTCTAAGCATGTATTTTCTAAGTTGACGTAATTTTCAACTAGATAATCTGTGTTTAATTATCAATTTATGATCAAGTTGATAGCATTGTTATGGAATCGAAGCTTGCACCTACCAAAGCTAATTCGTTTTTTTTTTTTAGTTTCTCTTAATAAAAATTATTGAAAAAAGTGTACCAGTGAACTCACGACGCTTTATTGTAGGAGATATGTGCAAGACATACTTGTATAACGTAACCCAACTTTTTCAGGATTTTATGCCTAATTAAGCAGTTTTGTTCCTAAGACATTTAAAGTGAATTTAGTTAAAGTATACTTGTTCGTCGTGCTTACAGGTGTGTAATCAGTTATTATGAAATATATCACATTAAACAGTTTGATAGTGATTTTAATAATAATAGTATCAGTGGCATTCTAAATGCATTAAATACCCCTTATGTTCTGAAGTTTGATGCATCAAACAAAACACTAGTAATAGAAATATCATATTTGGAATAACAGTCACAGCAGAGTTTACCCACGGGTTGAAAGCTGAAGTATATTTAAGACATTTTTAAAAATAAATTTATTTTTTCATTCTAAAGACGTGATATTCAAGAATAAAAAAATGTTTACCCTTTACATATTTGCTTGTCCCTCTTGTGCGGAGGAATATATGGTTTCAGTCACCAGATAAAATAACATATTCCCGGAAAACTTAAGAAGGCACCAAGCATTGCACGACATTTTTTAACAAAATAACATCGTTAATGAGAGCTTTGTGTTAGTTAGCCGATCTGAGGATAAAAAGCACCGAGAATTCGAGAGACTTTGGAAATTGTAAATCTTAAGTCTTTATTAAACCAACAGAACTCGATGACACTACTTCTCCTCAAATTGTACGCTATTAAAATAAAATAGTAATTCCAATGTTTTAATAACCCTAAAGCTATTCGTGAAATATACCATGATACTGTCCAGGAACTAGTGAGAATCAGTTGTGGTTATTATCAAATGAATAGGGTTATATAGGTCATGAATATTCCATTAATGATAATACCCATATTTCTAAACTAATAAAACATACATAGAGGAGTATGACAGCATATAATGATGAAATGATCAAAGTAGTGTAAGAGTCAAACATCTACCTAAATGAGAAATCATATGCAGTATAAGGGAATTCCATAGATAACAATAATTGTAGATATTGTCTGTTGCTATTACAAAGATTGAGTTTGTTATATTAAAATAATTTTGAAGCCTCACCACGTCGAAATGGTCCGTGTTACTACGTCCAGTCGTGCTCTTTCTAATGAACATGCATTTTAACAATGGCCCTTCAGTGTGTTTTCCATTCAAAAAGAAGTCATCGTAAGGCTGTCACGTCTAAAGGGCACTACTCCTCCTTGAAGGATTTTCATAATCCATCTACTGATCAAGTGTATGAGGACGATAATTTCCCAGCACACGTTTCAACAGTCCGATTACTCAAAAACCTACAAGCGTCTTAACAAGTACATCATCATATGGACAGGCATGAGTACCCTTTTCATTCTCCAATTAGCTAAGGTATGCGACGTTTGAACGTAAAGCTCGTGGAAACAACTTGTGTACAGCTGACTTGTGTCACTTTTCTAGACGGAAATCCTCCTTGATTATATTACGTACCATTGCCTGGGCATGTGAAACATTTTTGCTACTGACCTTTGTGTTCGTGTATGCTCATCTATTACAAGACACCACACTTTATTTGCTAGGCTGTGGTACGACTTGCTGCAGGTGCCTTTCTAAATTGTCCTAGTTCCCCAAGTTGATCCATATTCCTGTTTTACAATACCATTAAGTACAGAGGATATTCCAATCTTCAAAATTTTAAATCCTCGATCTGAACACGTTTCTTTGATCTGAGCGTATTAATATGTTGCGTCAGAAAGAATTACAGCATACCTATCACAATTTCGGTGGAACCACACTATTTACGACGCCAAGCAACATCAAAATGTAGTTCTGATACATTCCTTTCTACTGCGACTTTATATTAGCTGTGGTTGTCACGTACCTTGCTGATTTGCATTTTAAAATAGTTTTAAAATAACATGAAGTTAAGCAAAATAATAAGGATCAAAAACAAGAATTACTTAAATTTATTAATATGTAAATAAAGGTAGTAATTCAAAGAGTAATGCCACGTCAAATTATTATAATTAAAATTCAAGTATTGATCGAAACACGTCTGATGATTTGAAGGAATGGATAGAAACTACGAAAGAAAAAAATACCTACTTTATCCCTGATTTTTGATATGATACACCTCAATATAAAGAATTGTTATTTGCATTGTGTTGCGTTATATTCATATATTAATATTTTCACAAATCAATACTGACATAAATGAATTAGCTTTTCTAGAATATTCCTAATTTTCATATCGTTTATATGTATAATGTTGTTTATGATAGCTCCTGAAGAAAAGCATAAAAATTAACCTTGAACAGTAACCGAGATAAAATAATTCATTCTTGACAGAAACAGAGATTGGAGAAAGTATAGAAATAGCTATAACAATAATAATTTCAAACCAAACTCTAATAATTACAGAAATACTAGCTGGGCGGATGAAATAAAAAATTGTTTGTAACAAAGGGTTAGAGATTGTGCTTCTATATTTTTTACTTGACATAATAAACATTAATAGTGCAATAAAAATACATAAAGATGCCAATACTGAAAAGAAATACATACTGTTTTCAAGATGTCTATCAAAATTAAATTAGATGGAGGGGCCAACCTCCTCATGACCTTCCCCATGTTATCCTGTATCACTGTGTCAAATTCTGATGATCTGATACTTTTTTCCAAAATTAGATATGAAATGTTAAATGGAAAATGTCGTTGGAAAAGTTAAACAATAGATGCGTATCTAGATTGAGATATTGTGCCGTTGTGATTTAAAAAATGAAATTGTTAGTTAATGCCATTTAAGATTTGTAAGATGATTTATCGAACAATATGTGATTCAATAATCACATAAGGCTTATCCATGTAAGAGTGTGCTTAAAAAAAAAGTAACAGCTATAAGCACCGTTATATAGTTAAATCTGGAGTGGCAGTCGTTATTTGACAGCTAATACATTACCTGTCAAAAAGTTAATTTTCCTAGCTCTTCGTAACAAGTACTGTTGTATTAATAATCCAACTATCTCTTATAAAACTAGCCATATTCCTCATTAAAAACTAACGATTTACCAGATGCGTATGTGTATCTAACGGGAGAAGATGATTCCAATGCTTAATGCAAATAACTTAGTGGGAAGTGTTGATTTGATTGAAACCGACTACGTATAGAAAACCAAGAATACAATACATTCTGAAATTCTGTGTCTTTATTATACATCCGCTTCCCTCAAATGAATTTAACTGTACATGCAGGTTTTGAGAAAATATGTTTCTAAGTATTGACTAATTTTATAAGGACTGTCTCCTTCCGGATATCATACGTACAAAGGCTTAGCGCTGTACGGAAATTGAAGAACTCCTTATATTACACAATCAAAAACCAACCCAACTCTGAAACGTATTTCGTAACATGACTTAATAACTAACAAAAATATCAACCAATCATCTCCAAGGTCACAAAGAGAGAAACATTATTATAGTAAAGAGCTTGTGTCAGATTGTTAGTATATAAACTTTATATATATCCTTAGAATGATTGTTTGTTTGTTTGTTTGTGTGTTGCGAAAAACTTCACAATGGGTTATCTGCACTCTGTCCACCACGGAGAATAAAATCCTCGAATTTAACTTTATAAGTCCATAAACTTATCACTGACCCATCTAATTTTTACAAATAAATTAGATGGAAAGCAACTATTTAAGAGCACCTACCGCAAATATTTCGGCTGCTCTTATCATGACTGAATAGTGGGATTTGACCATCTCTCTTCGACAGCGCCCCCACGGAACTAAAGCATTGAGCACGTTTTTACAGGTTTTAGCACTCATACAGCATCTTACATGTTACTAAGCAATAAACATGGCTTTGTTAATTTTTGTAGAATTCTGACAACTTAATCGGTTTTTAACAATATTTCTGGTTAGAAATTGGTATTCTTAGCTTAATGGGAAGAGATTTTAGGATTCTAAGTTGGAATCCTTCCCGGGAATGGAGGATAACGCGGTAGAAACTATAGGCAGGCAGATCATCACATTTGTTTAGACAGTGGTTGGTAATACTACTGGTGTTGTGAAAATGTAAAGAAAAAATAGAACATGAACTTTCATCGTTGAATATGATGTGGACTAAAAGCTATTTGTGTCGTAGGAAAATCACATTATTTCAAAGTGTGCCCTCCAGTGGCACAGCGATATGTCTGCGGACTTACAACACTAGAATCCGGGTTTCGATACCAGTGGTGGGCAGAGCACAGATAGCCCATTGTGTAGCTTTGTGCTTATCTACAAACAAATCTTTCAAAGTGTTTAATGTATGCGCTGCCATCTGTTGGGAAATATGTAAAGACTATATTGTACGCTTTTGCTGTCGAGTGTTTAAAAAAATCAAAGTTCCTTGATCTTTGGATTAGTAACTTCAGAGCGTTTCAAAGTTCTTTGATCGTTGTATATTAGTAACTCCAGGGTGTTTCAAAGTTCCTTGATTACTGGATTAGTGACTCCAAATCTTTCAAAGTTCCTTGATCTTTGGATTAGCAATTCCTGAGCGTTTGAAAAGCAAGCATGAGTTGCTAAACGTGTAGGATGGACTCGCTATATACGAACATGAATGTACTGCTTCTCGCTCAGCGTCTGTAAGAAATATTAACAATGACAGAATGAATATATATGTATATATATTGAGATGGATGACATAGGTGTCAAAGAAAGACTGCATCAGGAAAGAAACCATTAGGGAGAGGGTGAAAGTAGTACC
The DNA here is from genome assembly GCF_000517525.1 of Limulus polyphemus. Lineage (NCBI taxonomy): Eukaryota > Metazoa > Arthropoda > Merostomata > Xiphosura > Limulidae > Limulus > Limulus polyphemus. The sequence goes on along the minus strand of NW_013665777.1, from coordinate 538,535 downwards.
AGTTATGAAGAAAATTAGAGAAACTCGCCTTAGATGATTCGGTTATGTAGAAAGAAGAGAAGAAGGAGAGTGATAAATATGACAGTGGAAGGTAAAGGACAAGAGGACGACTGAAGAAAATGTGGATAGATGTAGTGAGAGAGGACATGAGAATATGGGGTGTGAATGTAGCTTTGACACAGAATAGGAAGGAGTGGAGGGCATTGATCAGAAAAGCAGACCACAAGTAACTCGGGCAGATGCTAAGAAGAAGAAGATTGCGTTTCCTTGTCTAGGACAGTCTGAACATCTAAGATAGTGTTTTTAATCCCTCATTTATTGCTAGATGAGTTTATATACAGAGGTTAAAAATATGGTTATCAGGACCAGTACTTTTTTCTCAAGATTTTTTATGTTGTTTTACTTCTCAGGCATCGTTTAATGATTTGGTTCAGAAGAAAATATATTACGATGAATTAATTAAATATGGTTGTATAGCATTGCTATACAAGTTTAAACTGCCTATCCATGTTACTGATTTTAATTTTACAATATACCAGTACAGTACTTTTGCAATGAGTTTCTAAAATATTCAGCTTATAAATTTTGGTGTTTATTCTCTACCGATATTAATTATATGCTACCTTTAAACACTGAGTAGAATAGCTGATACTTTTTTGTTAGTTTTGTTAAATATACTATGCAATAGTTGTCTTCTTGTTGTTCTTCGATTATTTATTTCTCCTTTTTCTCTCTGCCAGTAAATGCAATTCTCTACCGTCAAATATAAACTGTCAGAAGATATTTGGATAGCGGGCAGTAGTAACAACACTCGACAACAGAGTTCATACATTAAGGAATTACATGAAAGATATATCGAGCACTTTCAGAAGGAAAGCCAAATTTATGAAAGCAATCGGACAACTCCATGTATACAAACAACATTTAAATTATTCATTCCCATTTCTTTGTGCATTCGATTTTAAAGCATCAACTATAACGTCCAGTCTTTCATGTCAAACATGTTTAATAATTTATTCAAAATAATAGCCATTTTTTAAAATTTACTGTACTTATGTACTGTACTTACTATACACTGTAGTAGTCTTCATTTTTCTGCCGACTATCTCGGAAGAGGCCAATGTAACATGCAGTAGGCTATTGCTAGTTAAACAACATAATAAAATGGTCACACTCTTAAAATTGTCACAATAAAACTAAGAGATGCAAATTGGTTAAAAAATAGGTGAAATATAGTGTACACAATTTACACCTAAATTACACTAAAAAATGAAACAAATGATGCTTCCCTTTATGAGGTGATTCATTAATATCCTATAATATTACTTTTTTCTTTCTTGTAAAATTAAAGCCTTACTCTTCTGAATAAGATTATTTTTATTTACTTTAGCAAATGATACTATGTACGAGTATTTAAGTGTAAAAACTGAAAGCTGAATTAATTTGCAAGATGAAATTTTGAGCATTACACAATAAGTATTAAGTAAACGAATTAAATTTATTTTTGATTAGTGTGTTTGTTTATAGTTAAGCATAAAGCTACACAATAGACTATTTGTACTCCGACCATCGCTAGTGTCGAAACCCGGTTTCTAGTGGTACAAGTCCGCACATGCATGTATCGCTGTGCCACTGAGAAGGGAGGGGGAGCTTTTTGATTGGTTGCTGTTTCGAAGAGCATTACGAAAATTCCCTGGAAAAATATGCATTGCATCAGTCGAACAATATAGCTTAAGAAAACACTAGAACAGTATACGTTTCTTCTGTTTGTCAATATATTGAGTTACTAACTGAAGTTATGTAAATTAATGATTAATGAAAGGTTATCTTAGGACATTAAAAGTTATATATATATATATATATATATATATATATAATTGTAAAAATCGCAAAAACGCCCATAAAATTAGCAAAACGTCAAACGTGAAACCGCAACTTTGCATGTATCTCTGCACAGACTCAACAAACCTTCATGTCACATTTGGTGAAAATCCATCAACAGGGGACAAACTAGTGGTAAAAAAACGCCCATAAAAACCGCAAAACGTAAAAGGCTCAATTGAAAATTTGTATGTTTCTCCCCATGGATCAAATGAACCTCCAGACTAAATTTGGTGAAGATCAATCATCAGGAGGCGAAGTAGTAAAAACCACAAAAACACCCATTAAAAGAACAAAATGCAAAACTGAAAATGTGAACGTATCTCCCCATGGAGCCAATGAACCAATCAGATTTGGTTATCAATTATTTTTTAAACTTGTCATTCCATGTTTACATTATATCAAGGGCAGAGATCACTTTTGAGCTCATTGTTACTACATCGATTTAAACAGAAAATGAGCGGAAAATGTGAGAATAGATAGTTCTTATGTCTCAAAAACTTGACATTTGCTTGGGAAATAACACATTTTCTCTATGACACAAAATAAAATGAACAAATGCTGACTAGAGAGTTTTAGTATTGACTTTTTCGTTTTACCTTTTATATGTGACCAATCGAATCACAAGGTAAGACGGCTGAACGTAGTGATATTAATGTTAACCTATCAGAGATATCTAGTTCTATTTTACAAGAATCTTCAGATCCGGTCAACCTTCAACCTCCGCTACACAATCGCTCAGTTCTCTGTTCATTTTTCACGGATTTAATAGCCAATTAGACAATATATGCAAGTCCAGATATGAAGAAAAGTCGGTCTTGACACGACATATCCTTATTTCATCCCGTCAGCAATGATAATCGCGCTAGATGCCAGTAAATTAGTCAACATTGTAAGCGGAGGACCCGAGTTAGGCCTAAAACCAACTTGAAAGTCCCACAGGGTGAGGAATATAGACATCGTAAATTATTTAGTCCTTATAACATTTTTTTTACACCGGAAAGCAGTTCAAAGCCTATAAAAGCCTTGATGCTTACAAATATTTTGTGGCCAGTGTACAAGACGTCCAACTACGTAGGTTACTCGAGGGTAAGTCGAAGTTGTTTTAATACATTTCAGTGTTTATGTTTTATCAGTGATAAATTTACAATCTAGATATACTACATCGAATTGGATTGTATTTTAAGTCCTTCTGTCTTGCAGTACCACTTTCTTCAGTACGCGGTATGTCTGCGGACTTACAACACTAGAATCCGTGTTTCGATACTCGTGGTGGGCAGAGCAAAGGTAGCCCATTATGTAGCTTTGTGCTTAGCTTCGAACAAAAACAATTCTTCAGTACACATTACCATATATTTTACACAAATAAGCCCTGGATTTTAAGACCATCTGTCTTGAGAAACCACATCATTGATAAAACTTTAATATCGCCCACTAGGCCTTTCCACCTACCACTGCTTGTATAGGACTGTATCATAGTATTTCGATTACGGGAAACACCAAATATTTACAAGCTACAGCTTTTATCAAGATCTGTGCAATATAATTGTAACAAGGTACATTGTATATACAAGTAGTACTAATCAGATATAAAATGGGAACTGCCTAATCTGTGGTACGACGATGGTTTCCAAGCCTTGTCGATGTTGTTCGGGTTCGCACGTTTTACTGCTGCAGTCCATTTAACTCTACATACTGGATCTTTTGGAAACCCATAAAATTATAACTTTGGATTCTTTGTCTGGTTGTTTGTACAACCAACTGCCTCACAGCTGATTGCCATTTCAAATACTTGATACCAAATTCCAATATCAGCAGTTACATTGTGATTACTAGATTGTCTCTCTGCTACGTTCAAAATGGCGATGTTTACTTTTTGGATTGCCGGTAATATATGTATGACGTCACACGCATAGGGCCTATAAGTTTCTTAACTAGGATATATAAACGAGGCACAAGCGAATACAATTATTTCAAAGAGCGTGCACACTCAAATAATTTTAAAAAATGGATTTTAAGTTGTTTAAAAACTACAAAATGACTAAAAAAATGACATTTAAAACAGCGACAACACAAAGTGGTATTAAACAGTGAACTTAGAAAAACAAGTCTGATGGGAGGCACCATTCTTTTATTATTCAATAATAGGAAAGGTTTGATTTGTTTTGCTTAGAATGTCGCGCAAAGCTACACGAGAGCTATCTGCACTAGTAGTCCCTAATTTAGCAGTGATAGACTAGTAGCAGGCAACTAGTCAACATCACCCACCACCAACTTTTGGGCTACTTTTTCCAATGAATAATGAGATTGGCCGCTGCATTATAACGCCCCCATGACTGAAACAGCGAGCATGTTAAGTGGGACGGGAATTCGAACCCGCGACCCACAAATTGCGAGTCGAGCACCATAAAGACCAGGACATGCCAGGCCTAATGGAAAAGGAAAACAGTAAAAAAGGCTGATTTAGATAATCAAAATACAACTTTTAGCATTATAAGCCCACTGACTTACCGCTGAGCCACCGGGTGTAGGCTAATTGCCTATGATTTGGACGTTAATACAAATTGTGCAGCCGGTCCATATTTAGACTGCTGTCCACTTATTGACTACTCCTGCTAAAGAAAAACTACCACACAAAAAATACGTAATCATTGTCTTGGAAAAAATATCCAGAATGAACCAACAACATCCAAACTTATGTGGTGACTTCTACTAAAAATGCTAAGTATCACTCGATTATACTTCATTGTACCCTAAACATAAGCCACACAAAACAGATAACACTGATCATTCAGTTTGTAACAGTTACTGAGACACCTCTGATTGAAAATAATGAGGTCAGCATCAATAAGCGTTTTCACGCATTCCTGCTACTGAAAGACATAAATAGTACCAGTATGACCAAAGTTGTTCTGGAAAGCTTGAGTAAATAGTGCTGCCAATACTATGAGACTGAAATATAAATGACAAAAACAGTGATCTTCAAAAATGAATATATCTTCAGTTAACTGTAAAGCCATTAAATTGCATACGATGGAAACAAATAATTGATACTTTTTGTATACTGTGATATCAGCTGGGAGATGTCTAGAACACCTTGGTCTCTATTGCTGAAGACAACACCCTAACAGTAGCCAGTGGGATGAAGTCACATTTCCATGTAAAAAACAATATTCTACAACTACAAAATAAGGTTGCAGAAGAAATTGAAAAAATGAAAGAACAACAGAGTTGCCAGATGTTAACTTACATCATATTATCTAACACCTATTTATTTAGCTTTTGACTTTGCATCTAACTGAAATGGTCTGTTTGCTTTCAACCCTTCAGTAACGTCATATAAAGATACAATACGCATACATGCAAACTCAATATGTCTTCATATTTGATGCATTAATTTCTCTTGATGCATCTTGACATTACAGTTTTCAAAGCTAGAATTAACTATCCCTCTAGTATATAAAAGTTTAGAGGGCTTGACTGGGTAATGAAAAAACTTTATTATAAATGTACGACGTTTCGAATATATTTCGTCATCATCATCTTGTCGAAACGTCGTACATTTATAAAAGTTTTTTTCATTACCAAGTCAAACCGTCTCAAAACTTTTATTTTCTTAAAAGTGGGTTTCTCGTTATCAAATCTCTCCAGTAGGGAGAATAGTCCTACAGCTAGTTTTTATGGCCTAATTCCTACAACCGTGGCACATATCAAAAGTTCTTGAGTAGCATTTTCTTTGTCACAAAACAAAAGCTAACGACACAATTATTCAAAGAAAACATCTTATCAACAAAAAACGATAGCATGTGATCTCTAAAATTTTCTTAAGATCAACTGTCTTTTCAGGTTGTATATGTGTAAGCGATAAATGAAGGTCTAACCCATTTCATTGGAACAAGAACTTTGATGTGAACGAAGAAAACACTTTTGACCGCTACTAAAACCAAAACGATTTTGATGTGAAGTGCTAGATTCGCTGGTAAGTATGTTGAAGCTCAGATCATTACAGGCCTTAATACATATACACGTGAGAAGAATGGTCTCATTATCAAAATGAATGAAATAAGTTTTCTCGTAAATCTACTTCTGCAGATGTCAAGTATGACTGCAATGACCACATAGAAAAGCAGCACACAACTCCGCTAACCCTAGAGATAAATGATAGTCTAAGGGCAAAATTAGGTGTTGCTTACATCTGGGACAAAGTCTTAGTCAACCTGTATTAACATTCTGAAAAAATTACCTGAATAGTAATACATTTATTTCTGTGCTATGAAAGTTTGTATCAATAGTATCTACAGATTACTTTTGTCTAGTTTAACATCCCTTTTTGAATATGATTCGCTAATTTCTTTTTTGTTCCTGTAAATTGCGTTTGGAAGCTTGAGAAGTATGCTTACATTTTGCAATATGGCGGATTTTGCTTTTGAGTAGGTTTTTGCTTCTACTTAACTGGTAAGACCGCGTAAACTTCTGAAGTTCAATTCACTAAAGTAGAAGCAAGAACTTTTAGCGGCTTGGCTGATTTCTTGACATGAAAGAAATTATAATTTGGAAGGGAATCAAGATTTGGTGGCAACATCCTTATATGAATTAAGACGGTATTTCAGTGCAGTGACAAATTGGTGGAACACAACGAAAAATACCTCAGTTCTGAATTTATATTTGGGTGATAGTATGGTATCCTCTGCATCTCCATCTTCATAGCGACGGTTGCGCACCCAGACGCGCTTCAGAACTGAACTATACTCACTATGACCACATAGTTCAGCACCTCGGTCTTCGAATTCGTCAAACTTTGTTCTCTGCTATTCAGATTTTTAAGTTATTTAATATTAGATTAGGTAAAATACATAATGATATAATAGAATTTTTTCACGAGGTACACTAACAGGTAGCTCTTGAGTAATGTAATTCGAGAGCGTAACATGAGCTACACGTTCACCAGTGATATATGACATATAATGGCCCCAATAGTGGTTAAACACGGTTCAAAGGGCTATAAAACAATAAAATTTAAATAGATGTATACTGTTACGAGTTTATAACTATTTGGGATAAACAAATATAGTTTCATATTACAATTTGAAGTTATTCTAGAAAGAAAAAGGAGTAATTCAGGTTCATTTCGTTTTTGTTGTTGTTTTTTGGTGGTTACGAGGTCGTTCAAATTGACAAGCCACGTATAGAGTTAGGGTAGAGGAAATAACAGGTAAAATATGAAATTTTAGTTTTAAAAATGTTTGAAATTCATTTCTGGGTTTTTAAAGATTACACAATTGAAATTTAAGACTTTTGAGACGAAAAAAGTATTTTGAAACTTAACGTAAATATTACTTTGCTCTCGGACTAGTAAAAAAAACCTATATATATTCATTGAGAAATCTTTAGTAAAATATATTTCATTAAAAAAACTGATTTTTTTTGTGTACAAAAGACTTGTAATGTTTATTAAACGTCTGTCAAATTTTGTGAAGGTACACATACTGTATTAAAAATTATAGTATTAAATCTACTTACCAGTACAAAATGGTCACATGGTCGGTCCCCGGGACCAAACCCGTATTGAGAGAGTTAACATAATAAGATATTTATAAATTTTATCTGATTTATAAATTTTTGCTTTTCTTAGAACATGGCCCCAGGCGGTCGCCCACACCTTAATCCCTCACTGTGTCTACCACAAGACCTAAGTATCCAAATCTTATGCATTGACATGCGATATTTAAATTGCTATGTAATACATCCTTGTAAACATTTGATAAAATTACCAACTTGATATACTGTTCATGGATCCTGCGGAATCTATTAAATGCGTCATTGTTTGTTTGTTTGTTTTTGAATTTCGCGCAAAGCTACACGAGGGCTATCTGCGCTAGCCGTCCCTTATTTAGCAGTGTAAGACTAGAGGGAAGGCAGCTTGTCATCACCACCCACCACCAACTCTTGGGCTACTCTTTTACCAACGAATAGTGGGATTGACCGTCACATTATAACGCCCCCACGGCTGAAAGGGCGAGCATGTTTGGTGGTATGCGGATTCGAACCCGCGACCCTCAGATTGTGAGTCGAGCGCCTTATCCACCTGGCCATGCAAATGCGTCATATCGAGTAACTTTTATATTTTTGTCTTACATCACTCACTATAAAGAACAGATCTAAAACATTGTTTGAAAACACTGATCTTTGACGTAAAATATTAGGTCGTCAAGAAATGTCGCTTTTGTTTAGATGAAAAAAAACCCGAACAACTTGTATATCAAAACAAAACATTTATTAAATGAAATAGTCTCCATTCTTATCCATGATACTTTTCCATCTTAAAATCAAATTGTTAATGCTCTG
>NW_013665777.1:478791-529648 GCF_000517525.1 Limulus polyphemus | reverse complement strand
CTGAATTGTACTTTAATTTACATTTTATATCAAACACTACATGGTAAAAATGGTTAAAACAGTAAACTTTCATAAATTCAAGATTTGCAAAATAATGCAAAGTTGTATCTAGCATATAATCTAAAAACAGATGCTTCTTAGACTCAGAGAATCTCAAACACTGGGTCATGGCAACTGCCTCAAAGATTTGTGCACTTCTAAAATTCCCTTAAAATAAACCCTGCTTGCCATCACAGTTTTTAAGGCTAAAGTCACCTGAAGGAAATTTGCTGAACCATCGTTGATACTTACGAAAGTTCAAAACTATTCCATAAACTTCTTTGATATTCTTTGTGGCTATAGAGGCGTTGTTTCCCTTCTTGTATTCAAACAGCATTACATGCCGAATGTGTGTCTTGTCGTGTGTCATTACTATAAAGAATTAGAGTATACTAAACTTTACACATTATATGGGCTACACTAACGTGACGTTTAGACAGTTCATTTAACTATTACACGTGATGTACATTGGGTTTGTTTGTTGTTGTTGTTTTGTTTTTTTTTGGGGGGTGGGGGGGTAGTTGATGAAAGTGTTCCAAAACGCGACGTTAATTTCTTGACGACCTAATACATAGGGAACCCTAGCAGAAACTAGTAGAATTAATTGTAATATTGATGGTATTTTTGTTAGAAAAATTTGTGTGGCCCATATATTACTAAAGGCTCTTTTATCAACAAAGTCATAGACACACAAATAATTTCATGCATCAATTTTTCAAATATGTTTTCAAAGAACCAATGAGGTACGAACCTCATCGATAATTCTTTGTTTCACAATGTAATCATTTTCTTTTGAAATACTTTCATTTTTAACATCTACGTGTATTAAAGGAATTTATCAGCTTTTGTGCAAGCCTTGGTAAAGCTGCAATGGCGAAACGTAGGTTAAAATAAATAGCTTTCAAAATGAACTGGAGATTAAAGCAATCTTTCCTAACATTATTGTCTGGAATGTCTAAACCTCTCCATTATGTACTACAAATTCCAAAAACAAAAAATGCATTTTAGACAAAACCAGTAAGATGATTTTTTTATATTGAACAAAAATTTAATCAAAGTTCCTTACAATTATCTTTTAAATAGCCAAACCTTCATATTTTGAAGTACTGATAAAGCTGCTTCTTTAACCATCACTATTTTGAATAAGCAATTGGGCTGAATTAATTAGAAAAAATACAATACAACTCAATATTCTTAAGGTTACAACGTGTAGATGTCCACGTGACATCTGATCCTATAGGTATTACCAAATTGAAAACAATGTGCTGAATTCATAACTACATTTCGTTTCTACGTAGCTTCAAGGCTTAAATCAAGTATATTTTACTTATTTATCATCTTCTTTCGTTTGAGGCTGCAGATAATTTTGTTTGATGTTTTTCGCTTCCACCATTTAAATGGGCCTCGGTCATTTTTTTAGTTTTATACTACGTACTTTTTTGTGCGTTTATTTTAGCGTAAAGTCACACTATAGATTATCTGCACTCTGTACTCCGCGGGGAAATCAAATCACGGATTTTAACGTGTAAGTTCGTAAACTCGCCGCTGACCCACCAGAGGACCATTTGGTAGCACAATAATTCTAGTCGACTATGACTGAAAACTGAAGTTCAGTATTAAAACGTTTGTTGCATGAAATGTGCGAACGTTAAATGTTAATGTATAAATTACTATGAACATGGTGAAATATAATATAATCATAACAATTATTCGATGACGAGGAACCCACTTTGAGACTAATAATGGCTGGAGACGGCTTGAGTGGGTAATGAAGAAAAACTTTAATATAAGTTTGCTGTTATGTTAAACTTATATTAAAGTTTTTCTTCATTACCCACTCAAGCCGTCTCCAGTCATAACAATTATTGTTAATAATCGTACATTAAGTGATGTTGTTGACTTATTGGAATCTGTATGGTATAAGTTTGAAATATTGCAAATTAGTTTGAGTCATAAACTTACTCTGACCCGAAAATTCAGCCGCTTTGCCTTTTCTTTCAGCCCGTTCTCCGTTCATTTTTGCAGTTGTTTTTCACACTTTGTTGAATATGTTGTGATTTCTTACTCTCCCTCCATACAGATGTTGGATATACTAACACACACGGTTCCAGTAATTGGAGAAAAAACTTTTCGTTAATGGGAATGTTTTTTGTTTTTTTTAACTATTGTTTGCACTGCATAGCAGACATGTGAACAGAGGAAGTAGTACTGTATTACCCTCTTGGCAAGATAAAAGTAAATAGGTTTTACCATAACTCACTAGATGGGGGCGGCTTGCAATGAAGGATGCTCCTGTTGGCTGTGTAGTTAATATTCCCATAATTTACCCGATTTACTAAAGAAACCTTATAATTATTGATTAGTATAATTAAACATATTTACACTTAAAGGGTCCAGATTTAGGTGGGGGAGAGGCTGATCAGTTAGTGTTACTTAATGAATTAGTGTTGTTACAACCTGTGTTACTAAATGTTATGTGGGTATGGTGTGTCAAAAAGAGAAAAAAACTGTGTTACGTAATCTGAATGATCCTCAGTAGAAATGTTAGTTACTCTCTCACTAGGAAAAATTATTTTAAAATCTTTACATAACTTATTTGTGCGTCTAAATGTTACATAATATAGTATTTTCAGATTATGTTCGTTGTAGAAATCAAGAACAAGCAGAATATCTGAACGACATGTATACAACTATAATGTTTTAGCAGAGATCGGTGGCACAAAACATCTTTTTGGATAATGTATGATAACAGATATACTATTATTCTGCTTGTTTGTATGTACGACATTACGCTTTCTCACCGAGAACCTGCTCGAGAACTGCTGCATAAGCATGCGTAGTTAAAATGTTTTCCCAAGACAAACCGCGACTGCGCATTATTCACTCGACGACAAACAGTCTGCCTGCGGCAGAGAGCTGCAAAGCTTAGTGATTAAATCGCTACAATTGCTGTATGAAACAAGAAGTAACAACAAAAGGGGAATGTAAATATACTTTACTAACCATCTTGTACAGCAGATTATTAAAACTTATCAAAGTTTTTAAAAAAGATTTGACGTTAAGTCGTAGAATAACATTATAAGTTTATTTATCGGTAGTATTAAGTACAGTAAAGTTTAGTCCTAACCAAACTAAAGTTAAAAAAAAAAAAACGTACACAGGTTACAGTGTTAATTTATCTCTTTATCGAACTTAGGCCAAACATAAGTTAAAGGTTTATAAAGTACGGCACACACACACACACACACACACATATATATATATATAAGTGGATTTACACATTTTGTTGTCTACGATTATAATTCGTTTGTATTGTGCTAGAAATGTTATATTTAAAGAAATACTCTTACGATAAAGATACTAATTTCACCGGAAATGTTTTGCGGGTCTCTGCTAGTTTGTATTATATATTTATGGCAAAGCTACGAAGGTTATATGCTGCCGAGCTTACTTTTGAAATATTGACCAGAGGAAAGAAAACTAATCAGCAGCATTCTACCACACACACTAAGGGGTTGACTGTCACACTTATAACGCATCCAGAACATAAAGTGCTGAGAATATTTGGTGTTGCTGTATGGATGCGAACTCGACATCAGAGCTATACTATGGGGCAAACCCGTGCCCACGTTCGATAGAAAGCTGTGCAGCTACTATTGATGTCGCCGCTCAAACAAACTGTTGGATAAAGAGACTAAGTGAATACAAGCATAATTCGCACTCTAGCTATACAAAGAAAAGCTAACAATTGAGTAACATAACTTACAGTTTTGGTTTTTGTGTTCAATAAACATATTAACACAATAATTATCGATTATAACAAGTTTTCTTCCTTCTAAACATAACATCACTTTGTTTCTTCTCAATACTTGTTACGTCTTTTAAATGTTCCCACACATTTTACTTTTCCAGTAGTGCACCACATCGACGAAAAATCTTTTAACAAAAGACAACATGATAATTCAATTTTAACATCGTAAAAGATGCGTTATCAACAGATACAGAATATAATATTTACAGTAGTCTTCTTTGTTGCTGCATATCCATACAGTGTCCTAGCACCACGGGTGTTTCAAGTTCGTGAGGAGTGTTAAAATTAACCAAATGTAAAGCAGAAAATGTCTTAAATAGCCATTGTCAAAGCTGTCTTAGTAAGAAATGGAATTGTAAAAGTTTGCAGTTAGAACATCTGTATAGTGTACTGTAACTATACGTAATAATTATCAGCATTGTATCATATTAAATGCTTTAATGGGTAGTTAATCATGCGTATCAACATTTTCTCCATTGAATTACTAGTTTGCATTCATACGTTTTAATGATGTATTTTATGACTGAGAAACATGCCGATATCGTGATATGTATGACTATTCTATAACCGTCAATAAAAATGTCAATTCTAATATAGATTTGATGTGTTTCTTCCTGTGTTTACTACAAAAAGTTTCAAGTGCTTGGATATAATACTTTTTTCAGAATCTTTTTCAACTGTCATGATATCAAAGATATTCATATTATGACTCATAAAAATCTTTAAAACATTTAATGTTAAATGCGGCTACATATTTGAATAATTCACATGAAAGCGTAAGTAGTATAGAAATAAAATATTATTTAATACGTCGATATGAGCTCATATCAAAAACAAAAAGAAGAAGAAGAAAATACTCCTAATTGTAAGTGTACGGTTAAATGCGTGACTGGTGTGTATGTGCTATAAAACTAGTCGCCAGACGGCGCGGTTCTATTTTTTCATTGCGCTTGAAAAGTGTAGAGATTGGAGGTGGGGAGTTTAATTTTTAGTAAGACACCCGGCTCTGTTGCCGTATACTGATGAAATGTCTTTGTAACAGTTAAGTTAACCTAAATTCCCTGTAATTTTGGAGAGAATGGTTGCGCAAAGTTTGTGATGTTCAGTGAGAAGCTTAACTTGATATAAGGTTATATATAGTTTTATTTTATTTCACAAGTTTGTTGAAATAACTTGGATATTTGAGAAATACTAATAGTAATAGGTTTAAAGTTAAACATTGATGGTGCTAGCATACTCGTGATACTGCAAAGTACCATTGGCTTGGAACGTGGAATGGAAGGTTATGTAAAGTATATTAATACGTGTACACTTGTAGGCTTGTTTTTTCAACGCTTGTAGGTAAATATATTAATGGTGTCTTATATTTGTAAAACAATTTACTTGTTCAACATCAAGTTGGTATCAACAAAGTGTTGATGTGGTATATATATATTTTTTGTGGGGGGGGGGGGCTATGTGGAGAGGTGTGTATTTAAAAGTTGACTGCATTTAACTTTAATTGCTCTTTGTTTTTAATAATGACCTTCTGATACCTTGCACTTTTGCATTTAAAATAATGTGAGCTTAAGCTTTATATTTTTTAAATAATATTTGTAAATAAAATATTTTAATATTGAGGACAATATCTATATATGTATAAAAACTGTTACTGCCAATAGACTGATCTAAATGTATAGCATCTCCAAATGTTATATTAACAAGAGGGAGAATGTTAGCAATATTCTTGACCCTAAGCATTCTGTTGGAAGTATTGGGATTGACCAGAATCATGTAGATATTAATCTCCTGGTGGTAAACAGATTGAAAGACAAAATGAATAAAACACCAGGACCAGGTAGTGTTTTCCCCAGGGTTTTAAAAGAAGTCAGAGATATTCAAGACTCTTTCTTTCACTTTTACGTTTTAAGTAGGTAAGTAGATAGTGGGCAAACATCTGAAGATTGTAGAATGGCTAATATTACTCATTTTTAAAGAGGGTGGTAAGAGTTGGAGTTGCCCTGAAACAGTCCCAGGGAAACTAAAAAAGAAGCTTTGCCAAATCATCTAGTGAAATGCAATATCACAAAAGAAAACATAGATTCATTGAAAGGAAATATTTCTTTCTTGAGGATGCTACATGTTATGTGGATGATGGAAAGGGTGTGGATGTGGTATACTTAGATTTTCAAATAGTTTTTGATAAAATCCCACAAAAAAAATTAACTATGAAAATCATATCGAGGGGGGTGGGGAGAGACTAGTAATTTGGATTAATATTTTGTAAATGACCTTTAATTATAATATGCCATTATAACTTGGATTACACAACTAGTATAGATGGGAACCTAATTAATAGCATGACTGAAGGAAAGTATCATTGTAGTGTTTGAGTCACTCAAGCCATTGAAGCATTGTTCTGGTGCTAATAGACAAACTAATATAATGTTTTGTGTATTTATAGGGAATATTGATTACAAGTGAAAAGAGGTAATTATCTTTATGTAAATGACTAGTTTTTCCTCACTTGGAATACTGTCCATTCTTGGTTTCCTTATCTAATAAAGGATATTGACTTGTTGGAAGGGGTTCAGTAAGACTACTGGAATTATTTTGAGGATAGAAAGGTTATGGGTATATAGGTTAAGAGCTAACATATTTTCACTTTAGAAACAAATTGATCTTATTGTAGTTTACAAATTATCTGGGGAACGATAGGATAAAGACTTCTGATGTGTTTGTAATATATTCTGAAGACAAATAGAATGAGAACACAAGTTTAAGATTTGGAAAAGGCAGGCTTGGCTCCATTTAAGATAGATTTATTTTTTTCAATAGAGTGATTAGTCTATGGAATGAGTTTCCATCAACAGCAGTGGAGGCTGGCACTTTGAAAGAGTTTAAAAGGGGGAATGGATCAAATTCTCTGAAAAGAGTGGGTTTGACATTTTAATTTTTTCAAGAGTGGGTGTCATGGACAGCCTTTGAGGACTACGTGGTCCCTTGTTGTATGTCATGTAACTTATTCTTAAAAAGCATTGAAACTCCTGTTGGATCCTGCAATCATGATATATTGTGTATGCTGCAGTGTACTTCCATTAGCTTAATGAAATTGTAGTAGAGGCTTAAAGTTTTTGTTTCTGAAACACAATTAAACAATTTTGTTAAAGAACAGCTGTAATATCTGGACACTATGGGTTATCAGCCATAAGACATCTTGTACACATTGTATTACTTTACATAGTACTGTATGAGTAATAATGTACAACTGTACATTAATGTTAGAGTATGTACTAATGTAAAATGTTAAGAGAACTGTGGAAAGAAATAATAGTACGTGTAAAATAAACAAAATTGATCATAAAGTTATTTTATTTGGCTTATATCCATGGGCTTTATTTCATTTATGCAGTTCTACTTTTCCTTGTATTCTATACTTTTTATGGGAGCTCTCAAGGTCAGGGAGTAGCCAGTCATATTTCTAGTTACACTTCAAACCTTTTGATTTATGAAATATTTTACTACAGTATGCACATAGCAGTAAAATTTGTTTGGGAACATAAGGTAACGTCAATCTTGTTCTTTTACAGAATTACTTCTTATGTGAGCTGTAATTTTCAGCTCTGGTTTATCTGATCAAAAACTATGTTCTGGTAAGGTTATATTGGGAAACTAAAGAGTTATTATTACTTTGTAGCTTTGAAATTTGTACATTGAATATATGTGTGTATGATGACCTTGGTGAGCTGTAAAGTTGTCTGCCACTTGACTATTTCAGGAAAAGACAATTTCTGATAGTATATCTTGTTAAGAATGCATAGTTGTCTCAGTTGAATGAAAAACCCTATCTGTCCTTTCAATTTAGTCAACTGTTTTTCTAATGTAAATATCTATATAACATACTTTTTTTTTAAATCTTATTTCAGGGTGCAAAATAAGTCAAGTGGTTATTTTATTAAGTTTATCTTCAGTTCCAGAGATGTTATATTTGACAGCTGAAAGGATGTGAATAAATTGTAGGTATACAGTATATTTCTTAATTGTTTGCATATTTTTTTTAAGTAACTATGTTACTGGATAAAAATATATTTGTGGGTTTAGAAGTAACCATCAAGGGTCATATTCATGTATAAATACTTCTTGTCTGTCTTACTTAATACCAAAATATTACCTGCTTAATTAAGCATGTTGTAACCTGTAAAAGTATATACTGAATCATTTTCAATATTATTTCCTTCATTAAATGACTACTAGTTCCAAACTTCAAGTTTCTAATGTAGTACAAGTTTGCTTGTCAACAAAAAAGCTATGGAAAACAAAACCTTCAACAGATCAACTTTTTCTTTAAGAAAGTACATGTAGTAATCATTTAATAAATGTATAGATATACTTAGGGAATTTTTACTTAGTGTATTATCTGCAATAAGTTTTATGAAACTAACATAGTGTAAAAATTGTTAATTAATGATGAAATGTCTAAGGAATTAAATGATAAAATATATTTGATAGAGGTTACTTACAATTGAGCAAATTTTTGTGTACAGACTGCATAGGTTTGCAAAATGTAAAAGTTAGTTATTAGTTCTATCCTTTTTTATTAAACTAAAAAGACAGTATTTTAGCAAAATGCCATGAAGGTAGTACAAGTCAATATACTGACATAATATAGGTGTTTCAACTTGTAAGCAGTCATAAACCAAAAAAGAAAACAAAATTCATATTTGATAATAAATTACATGTATGTGGTAATGCCTGACTTAGCTTTATAATTATACTTTTTCCTTTTGTGATTTATAACTTGAAATGAAGGAAATGAAATGTTTACACAACTTATTGTACTTATATACAGATTAGCTAGATACAGGTGTAGCTCCATTAATACGATGTATAAAAGTGTGTGGTTGATGTTCTAGTCACTTTTATAGGAGACATTCCATTAATTCCAACTTACTGAATCACATTTTTTTATGTCAAAATAAAACTATCTTTTTGATAATTACACTAACTAAACAGCTACATTAAAATTTGTCACTTCATCCAAAAAAGCTTAAACTTACTATATCAACTTGTCTCATGTTTACTTACAGTTCTAAAGACCTTTCAGTTTGCTAGTATAGTTTGTCAAAAGCTCAGAGATGGATGAAGTCTGTTAAAAATAATTGTCAGATGAATCATAATCCTCTAATTCCTACTTGTTTGTAAACATCTATTATATTTTACTATTTAGAGTTATGTTAGTTACTACAGGCAAGATGTGAAGTAACACCATGGTGACACTATATATATATATATATGTGTGTGTGTGTGTGTGTGTGTGTGTGTTCAAACTTTGAGCAAAATCTGAGTTCTTGCTACAACTGTCCCAAATGTTGGAATGATATTACTCTTATTTTTCTGTGTAGATCTAAACACATCACATTAAAAGTATTAAATAATTGTAGAATTATGGTTGTTGTTGTTCTCTACCTTGTTGAAGTAACAAAACATAGTAAAGAAAGAAGGACTGCCACAAAATAAAATTCCATATTAACCTGAACTAGAGAGGTTTGTTGACAACTGTCACACATGTATTAATTATTTTTTTGATAATTTTAATGATGAATTTCTCTCCACAGTCACTGGGTTAAGACTGATGATGTAAAGGTTTAGGGGCATGTATGTGGAAAATCTGAAATGAGGGAGTAACATAGTAGTATAAGACACTGATCCTGTATTGATAACTAGCCTTCTCTTACAGCTGGGTTTGAACTCTGCTTCAGGTGGAACCTTCTTGGGCCAAAATTGGCTCCTGTTTCTAAAGCCAAAAGTTCTTAAAACATCCAATGTTATGAAATTGTTTGAAAATCATTTACATATACACTTGAATAAGCATAGCAATTTGCCTTAAAAACTCCAGTTTACTAAGTTTTTTTATAATATGATAACTGTGAATGTATAGTAAGAGCTATATCTGAAGTCTTGGATGAAACACTAGATCACCATATTAATAACACCAGACTAACTCACAGTCTGTGTTAGCTCAACACAAATAGTACTGATACAGTAATGACTTACAAATAATTATAAGTCATTAATAATTTCTCATTTAAAGAACACATTTAAAGGTTATATTTGGTACGTATATGGTATTATTTTTGTATTTGCAACAAGGAACTGTTAAAATCTAATTTCTTACATCATTGATGCACTGTTTGCTTATAAAAAAATAGTGATGTGTATTATAAATTAATTATGTAGGAAATGTTTTTAAGTATATAGGCTGTATTCTCATTTCTTAAAACATTTAATAACATGTTTGATCAAGAGACCTTTGCTTTCCAAGAATATGCTAAATGTAGACACAGAAGATTGTATGCTTTGGATGCTGATAATTCTAGATCATTCATGTCATTCAATACTGAAAATTTACTGCATAGTCCAATTACATATGATAATGTATATATTACAATGTTTTTGTTTTATTATATATCATATAAGTGTTGTTTTCTAAATTTAGGTAATTTACTGTACAGTAGTGATTTAACACATTTTAGTTTTCATCTTTTTGTTTGTTTCCATTTTTTTTTTTTTTTGAATATGTAAATTTAGAACAGGCCTTCTGAAGGATATTTGTAATTAGGTGCGTTATCAGCTTGTAACAACTTGTGTGTATATTGCAGTTTTTTAAGAAATAAATGTTTTTTTTACTGACTAACATATTTACATGCATGCACATGCTATATTTTATTTTGCAATTGTGGCTGTAATGGTTGAACAGGCTTAACCATCAGTGGAAAGTAAATTATCTCTTCTGGAAAGATCCTGTATCTGAGTCAGTGAGTGAATTCTAGTCATCATCCCCCCCTTCAATATGTGGAGTTTTTCATTTTATCCAAAGCAACTTCACCTCTTTGCACTTATATATATATGATGTGACAATCATGATGAGAAGTTCCCTCTCTGGGGCTTTATCCCTTGGTAGAATGCTTAGCCTCAGAGCACTAATGTATGTTAAGGGTCCTTAAGATCATGATATATTACAATGTTCATATAATACTTGTATATAAATGTTGTAACAGCTCAGTATTATATGAACATTATAATGAATTAGGATGTTAAAAAAAACCTGCCCTGACTGGGACTTTAACCCAGGACACTTTGTTCATACTAATGTTCTAAAGTGAAACAGATAATCCAGTATGACCATTACATAGTCTTCCCTGCCCTACATTGCAAACAACAAAGGCTTGGCCTCAAGCTTTCAGAACAACACAGCACTTCCAAGAAAACACACCAGATCACCTAGTGAGCCATTCATGTACTTGGAGGATTTGATTAACTATCTACTCATTCATAGAATAACCAGTTGTTGGTCCCAATATAACATATAAAATGTTAAAATATCAGCTTTGAACAGAGCTTAAATTTGGGAGCCTTAACTCACATTGGTGTCCTCTATCAAATGAGCTACAAAGACTCAAGCATATAACCCCCATTTTGGTTGTTACAAAATTCTTGTAGATGTACTTTCTATATTACTATGTAAACATTATATGAAAATTTGGAAGCTGTTAATTTGTGTGCGCAAAGTCTTGTAGATTAAATGTAATATATTTGTTGTTGATGTTTGTATTTACTGTTTTTAATAATTCTGGTATGAAATACAGTATTATAAATGTGTAAAAAAATAATGTTTTTACAATAGGTACATGAAAGATATTAATCATTTTTGATAAAAAAAAATAAAGAAACCTTTATATTTTATTGCATGTGTTTATAATTGAAAGACAAAAACTACATACACAGAGAGAGAGAGAGATACTTATATATATTTATTTATTGTACTAATAAATTAATAAACTTGAATTTTATAAACAGGTATGACTGTACATGAAGTGTTAACCTGTATTAGTGGACATTTTTGTGACACATCATGGAAACTACAAAATCAACATTTGGGCCAGTTGATTATGTTGTCTTTAGTCTCATGTTGGCATTTTCAGCGGCAATAGGAATTTATTACAGATTTTCTGGTGGCCGTCAAAGAACAACAAAAGAATATCTTCTTGCTAACCAAAGTATGTCTGTTATTCCTGTGGCATTTTCACTAATGGCCAGTTTCATGTCAGCTATAACACTCCTTGGAGTTGCTTCAGAAAATTACATCTATGGCACTCAGTTTGTAGTCATTAACATTTCCTATATCATTGGAACTCCAATATCAGCATTTGTTTTTCTTCCAGTGTTTTTCCACATGCAAGCAACAAGTGCTTATGAGGTAAGATGTTGAAAATATTGCTCCCATCCTCACCTGTTTCTATATTGCCATGCTTCATTTCCTACAAAAAAAAAAGTACATGGAGATTTTCTCTTCATTTAGCAAACAATTACCTAATATAATTTTTTATGTTTATTTTTATTTAAGTTTTTGGAGCACTTACAAAAAAGCAAGGAAAAACAAAATTTACTGTATAGTACTAACTCGTATAACAAAGATCCTAGTTTTTTAATTATGTTAATATGTATTTAACTGTAATAGTAAATATGTGAAAGTTTAACTTTGTTCTTCTCAGCATATATTTATTCTATACTGCTTTTGAAGTTTAATTAGTAAATTTTTTGTGTTTTGGTTTTTCAGACTTGTTTTTGATCTGATGTCCTGTATATTATGGTCTAAACTCTCAAAAAAGAAGGCAAAGCTCAATGCAGAATATTGTCTTAAGTACATGTAACACACCTTCATTTCAGCAAATGATTCAAGAGTTTTGCAGCATAAACATAATGTAAAAGAGAAAAAAATACTGTGACTGGAATTGAAATAAATGTTAATGAGCTGAATATATACCAGGCATTTTATAATGACATGATCATACTTCTATTGGAATTTTCTGAAATACTATGGGAAAAATATGATATGATAAGATAGCCTTTCTGAATTATTTTTAAGGAACCTTATCTCAAAACATCTTTTCAGTTTAATGTCCAATCTGGTATCTGTAAAAAAAAAAAAAAAGTCAGCTTACTTAAAATACACTATTAGAAAAACTTCCATTTTAATTAATGTTCTGAAGAAATTGATATTGCTTCTACAGTGTTTTACAAAACAAAAAATAAATATTGTAATTTATACTCAATATATGATAAATATATGAAGAACTGGAGCTAATTTTGTTCTATGAGTGAAATTTTTTAAAACCAGGAGATGCGAGTCGGTATTGATAAGAAAAGAAAAATCATATCAGGAAATAAGATTTAATAAACTGGGAAGATGTCTTCATCCAAGCCAGATGCTTTAATATCTTTGATGGGTGTTTTAGCTGTTAGTTTAAATTTGTATTGTCCGGTGTAGTAACCTTAATTAATTATGAGTATTTCACATATAACATGAAAAATCGTGTGATTTAATTGAATTGGATATTGTGATTATTATTTTTTTTATGCTTTTTCCAGTACCTTGAACGGAGATTTGGCAAAATAACTAGAAAAGTAGCATCTCTGACTTTTATAGCTCAAATGGTGAGTCTTCTTAAAAATTACAAACAATAAATGCTGCAAAATTAACTGAAAAATGAGGCAAGACAGAATGTGGAATGTTCTTATTGTATTAATTTGTTACTATACATATAGTGCACGCACTAGTTAACATGATCTATAGCCACTGGTTTTGAAGTTTAGTAAAATTAAATAAAACCTAAAAAAATGTTTCTGGTTTAAGTCACACTTAGATTTTTCAAGTAAAGTTTTTCAAGCCACCAAGAACAGTGAGATTTGTCAGTTAAAGCATTTGTACGTATCAAGGTATGTAAAAATATAATTTTAGATTTATATACTGCAAGTCACTGCCCAATCGGCCTTTTGTTCAACACCAGAACTTGTCATTTGGGCATGATGACGTGAGATGAAAGATTCTCTGAAACACTACATATACATACAGCATAATATTTTGAAAGTTATAGTTTAAATGCTGATAGCTGGCAAAGCACATTAGAAACCAATAGGCCTATTGATTTTTAATCCTTTGCCAGCTTTTTGTGTATAAAACATAACTTTTAGGTCATGTAACACATTAGTTGTGTTGTTGACTTACAAAAGAGGAACTGGTGAGGATTTCAAAATTTAACCTTGTTGGTTCTCTTTCTCACTAACTGTTAAAGTACTCATAATCCTAAAGCTGCATTATTACTCTGGACTTCATATGCTTTGCCTGAGAACATGGTTGTACTTATTCTTTGTATCCAGGTAAGTGTTGGTGCTACAGAATAGCAACTTGCTATCTGAAAAAATTTATAATGTAACCAGAAATATGATTCCTTACTCTAGCTCTCTGACAGTGAACTTTCAGAGAAAAAGGAAAAAAGTACAAAAAGAGAAGTTATATGACTGCTGATCCTCCATTCATAGCATACACAGTTAATATAATATATTCAAGTAGATTGTGGGATTTGATTTTCAAGCAGGATCGATACTTGACCCCCAAATAGTGTCTTGCTTCCGATAGGGTGAACACAGTTGGTAGAATTGGATTTTGTAGTACCTCATCATGAAGTAATATAAACATATTTTTTCTGTTGTTGTAGATTATGTACATGTCCATTGTGCTTTATGCTCCAGCATTAACCCTTAGTGCTGTGACAGGGCTGTCAAAATGGGCTTCCATTATCTCCGTGGGACTTGTGTGTACTTTCTACTGTACTGTTGTGAGTTTCTCATTCTTACATATGACAATACTTTTCTAATTAGAATGCCAAAGAAATGAAAAATATATGATGTTTAATAAAAAAAAAAGAACAAGTTGATGTTTATGGATTGTCTTCGATGTTGTGATAGATGTGTTAATATATAATGCACACATAATGTGTTTTGGTGTGTTATATCTATGAAATATCAGATTCTGTTGCATTAGACTTAGTTTACATCTTTTATATATCAGAAATGTTGTAGTTGTTTCCAAGAAACTGTAGTTTCTTTTGTTAAAAGATGCATGTATGTTAGTAACTGTTAATTATAATTTTAGGGTGGGATTAAAGCTGTCTTATGGACCGACTTATACCAGTCACTTCTTATGTTTCTGTCCATGTTTGTTGTCCTTATTAAAGGAACTTATGATGCAGGGGGTCTTCAGAATGTATGGCATATTGCTAAAACTGGGGGTAGAATACAATTTTTCAAGTAAGTATTTGTATTATTACAGCCATAAAAAATAGTGAGATTTGTTAGTTAAAACTTTTGTATTTATGCTTATATAACACAGCATTTATACTTGCTACCCTAAAAGAAAAATAATTGACTCAAATGGAGATGTCTGATCTTTCCAATATTATGAACTCTTGTCATACTGTCCTCAGAATTCAATGCCAAAAAATTTTATTCCTCAATCTTTTCAATTCCCTTAATTTCATTTTGTAAAGGAAATGATAACATTGATATATCAGATTTTTTTATAATGAATTCTGAGGGCAGTAGGATAAGAGGTCATAAATTTCAGAGTTGGAAAAGTCAGGCACCTCTCCAGTTAAGGCAATTTTATTTCTGCAATTGGTTGTTAAATCTGTAGAACAAATTGCCATTTAGAGTGGTAGAGAGTGCAACTTATAAGAGTTTAAGATAAAGGTTGATGAATATATGGAGAATCAAGGCTGGATTTAGTGATTATGATTATCTTTTGTTAAGAGAGTTGGAAATCCTTGATTGACCCGAAAGGTACCTTGATATACCATAATTTATATATGTATATATTATAGGTATAAGTGTAATTTATTGTTTAGAAATACTGTCTTGCATTGAATACAATGTTTTTAAATGAATAATCATTCAGAATTGTTTTATTCTAAATTTTTTAATCTTCATATAATAACTAAAAATACTTATTAAGAATACATTGAATAAATCGTTTAAAGTTTAATATTGTACCAAGTTGTCTGTTAAATTCTAACTGCTACTTAATCATAAATTTTGGTCAGTAACACCTCCAGCCTGTTGATCTTCAATTTTTGCAGCTTTGATCCAGACCCTACTGTTAGACATACTGTTTGGACTCTTGCTATTGGAGGAATTTTTACATATACTTCTATCTATGGTGTGAACCAAGCCCAAGTTCAAAGACTACTTACAGTAAAAACGTTGAAGAAAGCCCAGCTGTAAGTATATCAGATAGAAAATTGTAGACTCTTGTCATTATCACTTTGTAACAGTTGTTTTTAAAGATAGTGATAGCATAAAATGATTATTTTTGTTCTTACTATAGTGTTTTATTTTGTACATGTATCAGTGTTATTTCAAGTGGTATTACTGACCTTTATAATGCATAGGTTTTGTTTACTATCATTGCTTTTGGAATGACTAAAGGTAGCATCATCTGATTAAAAATACGTATATATAAACATACATCTAATCTAAAGACAACAAGGGACCTGTTTGTTTGTCTAGACTGTCCCAGCCACTTTACTATACTTTAAAATTTTAAATAAATATAAGACTCAGAGCTAGCTTATCTATCAAATATTTCTCAAGCCGTTTCTTAAACTCCCTTAAATTAACTATGTCTACCCCATCTGAAGGCAACCCATTCCAAAGGCCAACCACCCTGTTAGAAAAATAAAGCTGTCTTAGCTGAAGATGACTCTTACCCAGCCTGCTTATCATAGTTCTGTCTTACAGTGTACATTCCACTTACATGTGCAAGTCAATTGGATAACAAGCTCATTTCGGGTGCATACATACAGACAATTTTAATATGATTAATGAATTTAAAGAATATTATGTGCTTAATTAGCACGTTCATGTCGGAATCAATCAGAATAAGTATATCAGATAGCAAATTGTAGACTTCTGTCATTATCACTTTGTAACAGTTGTTTTCTAAAGATAGTGATAGCATACTGTTTGGACTCTTGCTATCGGAGGAATTTTTACATATACTTCTATCTATAGTGTGAACCAAGCCCAAGTTCAAAGACTACTTACTGTAAAAACTTTGAAGATAGCTCAGCTGTAATTATATCAGATAGAAGGTTGTAGACTTCTGTCATTATCACTTTTTTTGTTTTCTAAAGATAGTGATAGCATTCATAAAGCAGTAATTGTTGACAAATATAGAAAACATGAAACCTATTTTTTACTGGAAGTGGTTACCAATGGGCACTACTAGCTCACTGTGGCCACAATTCGTGTCAACTATGACATGCTTTTTGTAGCTAAAAGAACAGTCCAATATTCAACACAGGTAAATGCTGTTGGATGGCTCACTTGACTTTTGGCTACTGGAATACCTAAATTCAGTGATCCTTTATTATGGAGCACATGCTATGTTTATTTACTTGACAATTGCCACTTGATATTGAATATTTTACTTAATTCGTGATGTTTATGTTAATACATGCAAAAAAAAATTATAAGAACTTTTTGTATTCAGTAACATTTAGACTCCACTTTCCAGTATGCATTTTTCTACCAATTTAAAAGATAAAGTGTATGCAAAATATTTAAGAAATGCTTTTCCATGTTCATAAGTTCAAAAATACTAATTCTCTAGTAGTTACTAACAAAATATTAAAGTGAAGATTAAAGAGGAAGTTTTTGTTATTCCTGGGAAAAGGTTACCAGAAAATTAACTACCTAAATTGTGTACTTTATGTAAAGTACATAAATAAATACAATACACAATAAAAATATTTGTTTGAACAAAACTTCATATTTACCTTATTTTTAGTTTATTTTATGATTTTTACAGGTTTCAATAGAAATAATCTCATGAAATAAGAACTTTAATCTGTAATATGCTAAGCATGTCATATGTTCATGCTTCAACTAAGTAATTGAAATTCTTACATATTATTACAGATCATATTGAAAGTCAAAATATATATATATTTTTCACAGCCTGAATAAAACCTCTTGCCATTAAATATCAGGATTTTTTCTAAGAAATACTCCATTAATGTAAAATAACTTAGTTATTAAGTTTCTTTTCCCAAATACCACATGGGGGGAAAAACCACAAATATTAAGTATATAAGGGCTGTATAACAAGGGAAAATCATTTCTAGAACATGTATGCACACAGTAAGATTGTTTAAAGCAGTACTGGAAATTCATCAGATCTTGCAAAGATAGATGTTTCACCATTATTTAGTTATCACAATTGTTTTATATGTTCAAAAGAAAAAATGCAATTTTTCTGTCTTTTTTTATAGGGCTTTATTTTTGAATTGGCCAATCACCACTCTTCTTAGTATAACAACATCACTGACAGGGCTTGTTATTTATGCAAACTTTCACTTGTGTGATCCAATACTACGCCAAGAGGAAACAAATGTAAAATCTCCTGATCAGGTAATTATGTTAGTAATTTGAATAAATATTTGCTATATAACGTTTAGTAAAGTTAATCCTCTCACTACGAACAGATCAAAGTGCACGTCACAATCTTTTTTAAGAGTTACACTCAAAATTTAATTAATCTACTTTATTGTCATTATATATGAATAAACTTAGTATCAAAATGTAGCTGATAAATCAAATTTTAATATTATGTAAGTTTTAAGTTCTTAATTTAATAAGGAAATATTTTTAAAAATCCTCAATCTCCCCTATTATGAGAATTGTGGCATTTTCTCTCTAGGTCTTTCCTTTTCTCTAAGTTATTTACCACCCTTCTGTGAAGTATGGAATTTAATGCAAATTATTCATTGTAATATATGTATTACTTAGGCAAAACATTATATTTATAGACTTCTATCTTGTTTGTTTACTATACATAAACTATATAATGCGACCCACTTGCTATGCTTACCTGTCACGTTCTCTCTTTCACAAATTGCCAATAGCTCTGTGTCATTTTATACTATATTATTTATAAAATATAAAACTAGAGTTTTAACGTATCAAATGATATATTACATTATTCTCTGTACAGAGAATTGTTTATTTTGCCTCCATTTCAAAACTTTTTTCTTACAGGAATCACATTCACAAACTTAGCTGAATTTTTAAAGGCTTCTATCGCATAGTTAGAAAACCAGAAAAATGTGATAGTTAAAAGACATTGTTTGCTTTGTGCATGTTATTATTCTGTGTTCTTAGGTGCATTATTTAATTAAATAAAAATTATTATGTAGGATAGTACTTAATAGTAGATTGACAAAGGACATATGTTGGCTGAAAAAAATAAACGCTTTCCTCAAAACTACCTTATAAAAACCCTTTCCACCAAAAACCTACTGGATTACATAGACAACAAAAACAACATTGTACCTTGACTTACAGTGGCAAAATGTCAAAAATCACTCCACTTTAATTTTTTTTTTTCTAAAACAACTATTTTGGCTGATTGATTGATCACCTCAGATAGCCTAGAGCAAAAACAATTAAGCCATTTGGTCCAATATTCTCTTGCACTACTTGGTTCAATGGATGGCACTAAATATCGATGGATACACATGACAGTTTCTAAAGATAAAGTATATAGTTTATACAGGTTATAATATAAAAAGTAAACAAACAAGAGTATTAAAAAATTATGAATTTTAAAATGAAGTAGGGGATCTTGCTACAAAAAGTACTGACACAAAAATAAAAACCACAATCACAAATTTATAAAATTTAATCTCAACCTTAGCAGCTTCATACACTTATCTGTAGGCCAAAGTAAGGATTAAATTTTATAAATTTGTGATTGTGGTTTTAATTCTTGTTTTAGTACTTTTTATAGCAAGATCCCTTCTTTATTTTAAAATTCATAATTGTTTAATACTCTTGTTTAGTATAGTAGTAGTGCCATTAGTATATAAAAAAAAATAGTAGGTTTAAGCTTCATCCACAGTCAATAGCAAAAAAAATGACAAGCAACCCAGGTGAGTACTATTTCTTGTTTTTCATGTGTAATCTTTATTTTCTGTTCTGAAAGTAACTAAAATGTTAAAGTTAGAAATTTGTTAGGTTAGATAAGTTAATGAAAAAAAAATATTTGTGATATATGTTTGTGAGCAGCTTGTGCGCTAAATAATTCAATATAGTAACATGCTATACATTTGCTGAGCACCTTACAATTTGTCTTGTGGGATTATTTGTTGGATACAGTTCAAAGGGCAGTAAAATTAAGTATAAACACCTTTATACTGTTACAAGCTTTCAGTTATTTAGGACAAACAATTGTGAGTTCATGTTACAATTTGCAGTCATTATAGAAAGAAAAAAGGTAATTTAGATTTATTGAGTGATCCTTTATAAAGTTAGGATAGAGAAAATAGCTGAAAGAATATAAAGTTTTTCTCAAAAAGTCATTTGATATTTATTTAGAAGGTTTTAGTGATTACACAAGTAAAATATGGAAATTTTCAGATAAAGAATGGTATCTTTAATATTAACATGAAAACCACTTTGCACTTGGAGCAGTCAACATTCTTACTCCATATATTTATGGAAAAATTTTTAGTAAAATTACTTGATTAGAAATTTTTATTTTTTTGTACACACAACACTTGTAGTGTTTACTAAAAGCTTTACAAATTTCGTGAAGATACACAAAACATATTCAAAGATATAGTATGGAAACTGATGGTCACTTTAGTGTTACAAACTCAATTGAAACAGCCAGGCCTGTAGTGAGAAGTTTAATCAATTCAACCATTTTATATAGTTATTCAGTATAATTTGCTTGACTAACAATATATGTAATTAAAAGAAAAACACTTAAACATTCAATTTTCACTTTTTTTCTATAATAAATTACCAAAAATATTCTCTTTAGTGTATACCATTTTCTAATATAACTCTAACCTTTCTTTTTTTCTTGGCTAAAATGTAATCAAATTTTCAAAAAAAGATATTTGTATTTTATATAAATTAAATGAATAGTACTTGCATAGAGAGAGAGAGAGATCTACCAGTAACACAATGGTATTATGACTAAGTGATAGTCTCCCAGTTGTTCAATGGTAAGTTTACTGACTTATAATGCTAAAATTTATGGTTTGATTCCCTGTGGTAAACAGAGCACAGGTTAGCCTATTGTGTAACTTTACTAAAACACAGACAAGATAAGTAATAATCTAGATGTGTTATTTAATAAGATACAATGTTTTTAATTCAGGTCAGTGGTGGAAGCAATTAAAATTATTAGGGGTTCGTGGGATGGTTTAATCCATGTAATATTGTATGTTGTAGAGTTAATGCTTTCTGTGTTGAGCAAGCCTTGTAACTTGTGTCCTTTAAGCTTAGATTTTGAAATATTATACTGCACCATTGCTTCAGGTAAATGGCAATGCAAAGAATTTTTTTTTTTAAATGTTACTTCTCTGCACAACTAAGAGCTATTACTTTATGCACAACCACCATGTAATTTCCTGCAAATCTCACATGCTTTTAACAAACTTCCACCCCTTCACATGCCTACATATATTGCACCGGTTTATGACATCATTGTTATAATGACTTTGCAGTGTTCAAATTAAGCTATCACACTACAATAAATTAATAGCAAACTAAAATCTAAAAACTCCTTTTAGTTTGATATTAATATATTGTATGATGTGATTTAGTTTAAATTATTTATGTGAAATGTGTAGCATTTGTGTTATATTGAAAGGTTAGAACCTAAAATCTGATAGGTTTTTAGTTGTTTTTTTATAATGTTGGTATTTATGACATTTATTCACCATTGGTAGGTGAATTTAAGAAATTATTTTTCATCAGTAGGGTGGATTAATAAAACTAAAAGTTTTGGTGTTTTTTGCTAATTCTGATTGGTGTATGTGTATATATATATATATTAATAATAGATAGGGGTTGGGCCATTTGACAACCCTGCTGCTCCACTCTGAAGTATGACTCAAAATTGAAAATTATTGGATGAGGGTAATATATTAACATATGTTTGGAAGTGAAGGGTATGATGATAACCCTAAGGGTGTTTTAAACCAGATGTGTGAATTGCATCTGGTTGGGTTATCTTCAAACTGAAGGTTTTTTAATTAGGGCAGCATACTATTAATCTTTAAATTCTTTTCCAGTTTAAGATTTCCAAAAAACAAATCTCTAACAACTATCATATATGATAGATATGGTAGAGAGCCATCAAAGGAATTTGGGAAATGTAAATAAAACCTATATTAAATTAAATAAGTGTAAGCCTAGTTTAAATTTTTGAATAAGTGTAAAGTATATGAATTGATACCTAAGTTATTAAACTTTAAGAGTGTTAACTTTAGAAGTGTTAAAGAAATATAAAGAAACTCAAAATAGGTGATGAGGAACCCACTTTAAGACTAATAATGGCTGGAGACGGCTTGAATGGGTAATGAAGAAAAACTTCAATACAAGTTTAACATAACAGCAAAACCTTGTCGAAACGTTGTACATTTGCTGTTATGTTAAACTTATATTAAAGTTTTTCTTCATTACCCATTCAAGCCATCTCCAGCCATTATTAAACTCAAAATAGGTTTTTAGCAGCAGAAATTAAACATAAAGAAAGAAATGTTACAAAATTAGAAAAACTTCTAGATGAAGAAAACTTACAATTAAAAAATTTTTTAACTGTAGATTATTTCTTCTTGATCAATGAAATTATAAGAACCATAAATTGTTCAAAATATGATTGACTCAGAATAATAAATTTTTAAATTTAAAGAAGAATCAAATATGTAAATAATTTCTGGGAAATTCTGATGACGTCATTGTAAATCAATCAAACTATACTCTAAATGATATAGAAATGAAGGTATTGCCTCAAGGATTAAGGTTTTTTTGCTCTTACTCCTAAAAAAAGTGAAGTTTCATGATTATCTACATGGATTTGAGCTTTTGTTAACCATTTCCAGATGGATCACGGATCAAAGGCCATGTCATTGCATTTGTTGACTCTCATTCAAAATTTTATTGAACTACTATTTCATGAATATATGTCAATAAGTTCAATTTCTTCATTTAAAATTAAATATTAAAAAAACACAGTTAAACATTGATTCTTGTGTGTCACATAGTATATTGAATGCAGCACTGGTTCAAATTAGATGTTTGTGATGTCAAAATACTAAGTCTATAGTTTCATACTAATTAGAAACTCAAATTACAGATATTGACAAGCTAGAATACAAAATAAGAAGGTCTTATCTTTTCTATTTGCTAAGATATTGCTCACGTAATAAATCAAACACAGTGGCACCCCGCCCATCTCTTTTCATTTTTTGAAATGCTTCCTTATGTACACTTACTTCTATATATGACATAAATAACCAATCAGAAGCTCAAAATATCCCCCTAGTGGTTTTCTCAGCCTTTTTAAGGTTCGTTCTACCATTTCTTTCTTTTGAATCAAGATTTCAATGAGGTAGTTTGTGTCTTTAGTCTGGTCGAATTTTGTATATTTTTAGACCCAAATAAAGCTTGGTTACTAAGCTTGATAAATTATAGTAGAATTCTATGGTATTAATGTAGTAATTTATGATTTTTTAGTTATTCAAATGTGTGTGTGTGTGTAATAAAAAAAAATATTATTTTTTTCTTCCTCTTTTGTAATTTTTTAACTTCAAAAATAAAATTAGTTATTTCATTTAACTTTAGCATATATCTTATGGTATTCTTGCACACACTCGCAAGATAGTTAGAACTGAAATTGATCATAACTTGAACTGGAGATAACCAAACAATTAGTCTTGTATTGCCACTTATTTTATGTAGCTGATTGTTTTTGTTATAAGATTAATTAGAATTAATTTTCTGAATTTAAGAAACTGTTATTTGACAGTAATACACCAAGGTTACCCATCAACCTCTAAAAGAACGACACCACTCATGTAAATATATTTTTTCTGTACTTGAATTTTGCCTCATTTTAATTTTGCTTCCTCAGAAAGGTTCCAACACTTCTGGAAACTTTGTCACCCTTGGAATGTTAAGTTCCAACACCATTGAATGCTTTGTCATTTTTAGATTTTCATATAATTGAAAACTTAATTTGGCACTTGTAAAAATGTGAGCAAAAAAAAATGTTTTTTTAAATAAGATCAGATTGGTAAAAAGCAGAACATCAGTGTTAAGTAAGAAATGAACAGGAAAAATGGATAGTCTGAGATGATCTTTTATAATTAATATCACTACCTTTACATTTGTAGATACACTAATACTCATACATTTTTTTGTGAGTGTAATTGCTGTTATCTGGGAATACTAATATTAAGTGTTTTTCTTACCTACATGTACATGTGTTTTCTTTTATAATGAAAATCTTTTTAATACTCATAATTTCAGAATTTGTCACCTGGTATAGGGTGTTTGTATTTTTATCATAAGAATAGCACAACCACTGAATAAAAATGAACTAAATGCAGCTTAATAAGGAACTAAGAATATTTATTTTAAAGTTAACGTATTTTTATGGGTAATCTGTCTACACAAAGACTATTTTGTATTTTCTTGTTGGATACTGATTAAAAAATGCTAGTGCATGTAAAAAGAAATGAGATAGTTAAGGACTTTGTGTAACTGGTTCATCATTCTGTCACATATTTTCAGATAATATATTTTGATCAAAATACTTTTAATATTTGTATGTAAAAAGTTCCTAATTTCCTTTGATACTTTAATTTAACAAATAATTTGTAAGTGTATTTGTTGCATAATAACATCTGAAAATATTTGAAACTTTATTTCATAGTTGCTGCCATATTTTGTCATGCTATCCCTTGGACATATCCCAGGCCTGCCAGGGTTTTTTGTTTCAGGAATTTTCAGTGGTGCTCTTAGTACTGTTTCATCAGCTCTTAATTCACTGGCAGCAGTAACTTTGGAAGACTTTCTAAAGCCTCTATGGCCAAGGAATGAACTCTCGGATACAAAGGCAGCTTTAGTATCAAAATTTCTTGGTAATATTTGCTTATAATTATTTTTTAAGTTTCTTTTTTTATGCAGAATTAAAATAAACTTATAACATCTAAAACACTATTCTTTACCCAGAATTTCTGGTTTTATGAACTTTTATTAGAAATAAATAATTTTGAATAATAATACAATCTAAGAAAAGAGGTGAATTAACATGCTGATTACTTAGTTTTTATTAGTATCATTGGAAATGTTTTAATATTTTAATCTGCTCATTTTTATATGCCAAAAAGTTCGTGTTTGTAGTTCTCAAGGATTAAACAAAATGATAGTTTTGTAACCAAAATAAATAAGGAAAAGAAACAAAACTCCCATAGTTCTTTTCTGCTTACATTATTTACTTTTTATTATCAGATAGGCATATTTATTACTTTTCTCCAGAATTATAAATGGCAGATGTTTTGCTATATACTGAACATTATACACCTCTAGAACAGGTCTCCAAAATTTCATTCCTGGGCTGCTTTTACCTACCTTTAATTCTTGAGCCATGTGAAGTTTTTCCAGAAAAGTTCAAAATTTTCAGTACTCCCAAACTTTGTCTAGCAATAAAAAAAAAAAAAGTGCAAGTATTCTTTTTTGTAATGGTATGAATGTAAAGTAAAAAGTTCAGTATGCAAAGTTATGCAAAGTTTTATTATCACAAAAGTAAAAACTGCTTTAAAATTACTTTTAAAATAACCTGTACTTAATCATTATTTGCCACTAAGGGAAGTAACTAAAAAAACAGTGAGCATGCCATGTGCAGTACCAAATAAAGGACTGACCTCTTGTGATATGAGCACTGAGTAACCATGGCCAGTTGACTCTTACTTTATCTCTCACAAGTTTTACAATATACATATTATTCCTAGTACAAGAGTAATGAAGCAATGAATTCAACCTGCATCTGCTAAGATGAGATATCTACTTCCTTTTAGTTGGAAATAAATATTTATTCTTGAAAGCATGTCAGATTAGCAGTCAATGAGTGAGAGCATTAATTAATAAAAATATTTAATACCCTCTTTCCGTTCATGTGGTCACTCTAGTTTTGAGAGTTTATATTGCATAACATAGCTCAGAACCAGTGTCATCAGGTGTGCTACTGCTTCTGGCTCTTTTTTCACATGATGTCATTCTTAAAGGTAACACACTTTCCAATCCCATGTAATCTACTTAATAATGTGTGTAATATTAGCCACATTCTTGTATGCATATTTTATCCATGTATGAGTTGCTTCTAGTTAAAAGTCTAGTTAAACAATAATAATTACAGCATAAGTGTAACAAACAAAAATTCATGAAATCCATTCAAAAACACTTGAGGTAAAACAAAAAGCCAAAATTCTGCTTTAGCTCTAACTGTAGATGATACCTCATAAATACAGCAGAATAAAGCAAGCTGGCATTACTCACATTGTGTTATTTTATTTAGTGAAACTCTGCGATGATTCTTAGGTGAATTAGGAGCCAAACTGAATGTAAAATGTAAATTTTTTACAACATATATTTTTCTTTCTTTGCTCAAGCATTTTTTGATGAATCTATTATCATTGACATGTTGTTCACCACAGGTAACAATAATTATCTTTTTGTAGCATTTTTATTTCTGATTACAATAAATAAAGGTTGTTGCTAAATGTAATTACAGCATAACTAAGAGTATAATCCAAAGTGTACCTACCCTATTAATATTTTAACATTGTTTTCTTAGGAATATGTATATTTTTAATGGAGAAAAAACGTGTATTGTAAAGTAATTACTATAATATGCAAAAATCTAAATGTGGTAAGTACTTTACAAACATGGTTTCATCTTTTTTATCTGTTTTTAGATGTATGAAGGTTTTGATTAATCTCGGTCAGATAAACTGCTTAAAAAATAATTTAAGAATCCTGAGATATAGTTTGGGTAAGAGTAATGTAGCTTCTGAAACAAAAAATACTATTTCTAATATACTGTATGCACACAAGAGTTGCTAACAATATTTTCAGTAAAATATATGCATGTTAAATCATGGAGAATATTTGAAAATTATTTCCTGTTCTAACAATGTATAACATTACCATTTTCTCTTCATGTTCTAGCTCTTGGTTATGGCATCCTTTGTATAATCCTAACGTATGTTGCTGAGCAGCTTGGTGGAGTGCTTCAGGCATCTTTAACAATATTTGGAGTCGTTGGAGGCCCTTTACTTGGTCTTTTTACCTTGGGCATGCTTTTCAGAAAACCAAACCAAATTGTAGGCTTATTTTATTTTATATTCATTTTATAAAAAAATGTAGGAAAAGGAGTTTTTGTTGTATTTTAAAACCCACCTTATAACTAACAAATGTCTTGCATTCACCTGCAGATAAAAACTGTAAAGTTGTGTACTGAAATCCAGCCTCATTCAGTGGATCAATAAAGCTTATTTTATCCTATTAAAAAGTGATGCTAACTCAAAATAAAAACAATTAGGTTTACCAGTTATGATATTAATGCTAAAACTATAAGAGTATGATGCATGTACAAGTGAGGGAATCCTCAATAGCCGTAGCACTTGAAATTATTTTAGGCAGAATTAGAATAAATTAATCTGAGACCTTTCTTCCTTTTCATTAGCCATATTTTTGTGCACCAGCAATACCAAGCTTGTGCACAAAAGTAATTTTATAAATGAAGAGTTTCTTCTTGTATATTATACATAAATACCTATTATGTTTTGCATTTTAATAAATTTTTTCTTATTACTATAGATTGATTTCAACCAAGAATACAGTAAACAAAAATGTTCTTACTTAGCCTGATAAAGCTAGGTAGTTACTGGTGATGCCATTGTGAAAGCTCATTTCCTAGGTCACTGATAAGGTGTTTTTTTTCAGTTTTTGCCACATTTGTATATATTTGTAGCTAGAAGTGGAGACTACTGCAATTGGCAAAATATAGTATGAAAATAAGTGTATTAATAATTATCAATCTAGAAACTGACTAGATATACAAAATGGAATTATTCACATTTTTAAAAAAACTTGTGTTTGCCACATATCATACACACGAGTGTTAATGTCAAGAGCAAAATACACCCAGACTAATTACAAATAAATAAAATTACTGTGAACTGTAGAAAATCTTACAGGTTGCTGTATTTGCTCAACATGTCAGTTTTACACCTTCATTAGGAACTGTATTCTCCTGATGAAGGCATAAAGCTGAAATGTCGAGCAAATAAAACAACTTGTAAGCTTCTTTGGAATTCATGGTCATTTTATTTATTTTATCATGTGTACTGTGCTCCATTAAGATGTGTGGATTATGACTACTAACAAATCTTTCTTTTTTTTTTTACCAGATAGAATGCCTTGTATTCTCTGTGCTTGATTAAAACTATGTACTTTTCATTGTGTATGTACCCTTCCTTCTCAAAAAGTTCACGAGGCTTTGATAGGTTATGAGGAAATATGGAAAATATGGCTTGTCCAATAAAAATTGCATCATTTTAACCCTTTTAATATGAGAAAAAAGAAAAATGCAAGTGTAAATTAGTTTTATTTTCAAAGAATGAAAAGTCCTAGTAGTAAAAATTAATGTTTTTAATACTTATTATTAATGGGAAGGATGTGATTATTTTTTATTGAACAACTTATGAATAAGTAGTGCAATGTTTGTTAATTTGAAGGGAAGAAAACACGTGTGAGTCTGTGCAGGCAGAGAGTGAGTCTAGAAGCAAAGAGAGCAGTGTTTATGTGTACACAGGAAACTCAAATTGTGCTTGTTACAAATTTATCATTTTTACATTAATTGTTTTTGTATACCACTGACATTAGCTCCATGTACCACCAATGGTATGCACACCACAGTTTGAAAGTCACTGACCTAGATGTGTTTGTGATGCAAAAATAATTAAAATATGTTTAGAAATAGCTTAATTATTGGATTTTGAATGCAACAGTGCATTTTTTTCAATATTGTATCATTGCATGCCACTAGTCTTCAAGGTGTTTATCACTTTTTTTCAAAATACTAGTGTAATTAACTTATGATTATAATTTTTTACTATAACAATTATGAACATTGAAATGTTAATAAACACTTTACATCAGTTTTTCATAGTTTCGGGGAAAAGTTTTACCCAAAGCCAATGATTTCATCAATTTGAATACAGTGATATAATGTAGTTTATTCTTTAAAAAAAAAAACCTTTATGTGAATAAGTATGTGTGACTTAGGATGTAAATTTGTGTAACAATTTTGTTTTGTTTTTGTAATAAGGTTTTTTTCATATAGGGTGCATTAGTTGGTTTGTCAGTGGGTCTTGCATTTTGTTTCTGGATTGGATTTGGAGCTGGTGCAGCAAAGATTCCTGTTCCAAAACTTCCTCTAACAGATGAAGGTTGTACAGTTTCAAAAAATGAGACTTCTTTCACTGACTGGATTACAATTGACAATAGTACTTCGCTGTTCAACAATACTATCTATGTACAAGATATCAAAAACATAACCATTGAAGGCAAAGAACGGTATGGTAAAATTACAGGGTACTGTAATTTTATTGGTTTTTATTGCAAGTATTTCTTTTTCTTTCATTTTTTTTTATTAACATCAAAAATATGTATTGAAAGTCATTATGAGCTCTATTATGATTGTCATTTGAATATAAATAACTTCACTACATTGTGTACACTTGTATAAAAACATCTACTCTGGCTTCATAATGAAGTTTATTTTTGAGTAAAAACAAAAGATGTAACAGAGGTAATATAACATGTCAATCCATTTATTAACCCTACTGCACCACAGAGCACCTTTAAGGTGTCAATTTCACACATCCACATCAAATTTGGAAACTTAAATAAAGTTAATTATTCTGTTTCAAAAATTTTTAAGTCAAATATGTAACATTTATTTATTGTAATTTTCAAATAAATAAAAATATTCTAACTTCATACTTCTGGAAAGCTTTGAAGCCTGTAAACAATGTATATATCACTTTTTTGATATTTTCCTGCCATCACAAAGCATAGGTTTATATTTGCTAAGAAACTCATCTCTTGGCAATATAATTATTCATATCTTGTTTTTTCACATAATATTCTTCTCTTTTAAAGATTTTATTAATAAACACTTTCATCACATCCACTTACAATGTCACAGCATGTTGTCTGTACAAATACTAATGGACCACAGCTTTGAAAATAGTTATAGGCAACGTTTAACTATCATTGGATAAACCAGATTATAAACAATTTATATCATTGAAGTGGTATGAATAGTAGTTTATGGTTTTGTGGGAAAGTGACTACCTTGGGTTTCTATAGGGATGAACAAAGGAAATGGCAAGAAACTATAGATATGATAATTTTTTGTAGTTTCTTTAGGTATTCCTTTCATTCCTGCAAATGTTTTCCTGTTAAATTATATTTGTTTGAAAGCTACGAAAACTATACTTTCAGATAAGATATCAGAGAAGCTTGTTAGGTTTAGCAAGTAAGGTAGGCAATGATGAAATAGTCCAGTGACACAAATCCTTATTTATTGAATATTATATTTAAGTTTATTGTATTCAAACAATGCATATAAATAAAAGAGCTTATTATTGTTTTAAAAAGAAATTATGTTTTAGATATATATTCATCTTGACCAAGAATACTAGTAACAAATATTTTTACTTTAGTCTGACAAAGGTATTTAAGGGTGATGCCATTTCGAAAGGTCAGGTCCTAGGTCACTGACAAGTTTTGTTGTTTTTTGCCATGTTGTTTACAGTTTATAGCTGAAAGTGTTGACTACTGCCATTGAGAAAATAAAGTATCAAAAGAAATATGTTAACGAACATCAATCAAATTGCAACTGACTGGATATATAAGATGGAACTTTCTAATTAACAATAAAAAAACTGAAATTCTATGACAAGAGGAACTAAATCAAATTATATGAATTATTTGAAGCTGAAACTAGATCCTATTTAAGTTTAATTGGGCAGCACAATTATTCTACCCTATTCATTAACATATTTCATAGATTTTACTTATTGCACAATTTTGATGTTCTAAAAGGAATTACTTTAATTTTCTTACACCTAATATTTTATGTTCTGTCTTTGTCCCTGTGTATTGACAATGTTCATGACTAGTCTATCACAACATTCCATTTTGCTTCAAGTATTCCTACTTAACAGTTTGTTTACCAAGAAATGTTTAAGAAACATATTTCTTATTCATTTGGTCTGTTTCCATGTTGCCTAAGGATGTCAAGATAAATTAGTCACTTTTATATAAGCCCCCCGCAGTAGCACAGTGGTATGTCTGCAGACTTAAAATGCTAGAAACCAGATTTCAATACCCATGGTGGGCAGAGCACAGATACACCATTGTGTAGCTTTGTGCTTAATTACAAACAAACATTTATATAGATATGAAAAATATTTATATCAAAGTAGAGATTGTGAAATCTCTAAACTGTTCATTTTGAATAGGTTTTGATTTATATGGCAATTAGCATAATAGTATTTAAACAGCTATGTATACTTTCCACCAGGCTCAATTTAAGTTTATTATGAAACTACATCATCAGCTACTTTTCTAAATTTGTAACCATTTCTACTGCTATTTTTACGAAAATCAATATTGACTTATGTCACACAAGTAAAATTCCGTTTTATTCACCACAATATTTTTTGTTAATAAATTTGTATCTCATTTGTTTATTATAACTTTGTAAGTGATACAAGAAAGGTAAATGTGATGTAATCCAATGAATTTCATGAAGTA
Organism: Limulus polyphemus; assembly: GCF_000517525.1. NCBI lineage: Eukaryota > Metazoa > Arthropoda > Merostomata > Xiphosura > Limulidae > Limulus > Limulus polyphemus. The sequence goes on along the minus strand of NW_013665777.1, from coordinate 498,231 downwards.
TTACACACTTTATCTGTGTTTATCTCTGCTTATCAACCTTAGTTTATCAGACACAAAATCGATAAATTTTTCAGTGTTTTCAACTTAAGAGTAATATTTTTCTGTTCTCACACTTCATGACACTTAAAGCTTTGCTGGTGAATTAAGGTGTATATGAATTATAAGGTGATTTTGATTTATTTATGGGTGACATTATATCTAGTAAAAATTATAAAATGTAGCTTACCGTTTCCAAAAACCCAAATATCCATTTTTTTAATTCCACTTTATTATAAATGCAGTGTAATACCTTTCAAATGTTCTTTCCTCTGTATGTCTCCTACTATAATTATTTTGTTTGGAATTTTGATTTTTTTGCAGATGTGTGTTCATATTTAGTGGATTTTTTAAATTATTGTAACATAACTAACTTGTGTTGCCTTTAATGTATGTGACTCTGCAGACTGTATTCTTATGATGCTTCACCTGCACCTTAGAAGTTTTTTCATTTAGTAATTTACCTTTCCAGTTATGTGTTTCCATTGTACAAAATGTCTTACATGTGGTATGCTGGAACAGGATGGCTAGTAACACTAGTTGTTGGACTACTTGTCAGTTATATCATAGGTGAGGTATTTTCTGAACTCTTTGTAGGTTTACTACCTTCATACAGTGGAATTTTATTAAAAGCAACTATTAAAGAAATATAACTATTATTTGATATGTTAAATTCTTTGCCTCTCATAATTAAGAATTGCACACATCTTTAATAAACATTAATTTAATGCATATTTTATTGTTAGGAATTATCATGTAAAATGATTGCATGTTATTTAATAATTCTTTGTTATAAAAGTTAAAGAATTGCTTAAAAGGGACTAAATTCCATTATTTTAGTCTGATACTATTTACCAAGTGCTAATTGAGATCATTTCAGTAATCTGTCATACATTTATAATTTCTTCACTTAACCAGAATTTGTTGTATTACCAAACCTAAAATGTTAATCTATAGCCAAGAGATAAAATGTAAATGCTGAAAATAAACAATAAATGTACTTTTATTCATATTTGAAAATATGGTGAATATTATTATGGAGTCTAGCTATTGTATATAACCCCTTCCATTTCATTATTATCATATTACAGTAATTTGAAGTTTGTTTTTCATCAAAATATTTTGTGTTATCATTATTAATCATTTCCAACATTTTCACTGATCAATATGTTGTGTATATATAGTACATTAGTATATGAAGTTTAAAGCAGAATTACCTTTATAGCTAGAATCAATCACTACTAAAAATATACCACATTTTAACTTGTATATATATTTAGAATGTTTATATTATTATTTGAAAAAATAAGATGTTCACTTTTTCATAAATATTTTAATTTAATATTTAGGAAAGAATGAAGAAGTTGATCCAACACTTTTAAGTCCTATTGTCAAATTTTGGACAAAGCCAGACACTAAACTTGAGAGTTCTCAGGTAGGTACACTGTATTGTCATTTCTTGTTATTGAAAGTGGGCTGTACTGGAACTAACATGAGATATCATTAGTTAATATTATAGTGTGGAAAAGTGACTTGTTTAGGGTTTTCTTTTAGGGGTCAAGGTTGAAATTGGGCCTCCTTCCAACTTCAGTAACCTCCTAATTTTTCCACTATCCAAGGGTAATCAACAAACTTTTTAGTTTAGTGTCTTGTGGGACAAAATGCTGTTATACCCAGGGACAACTATCATTTAATAATGGTTGACCCACATTTTTATGTCCCAAGCTAAGTTAATTCAAAACTCAATCAAAAATTCAGGCTTACCAAATCATTATTTTCCAAAAGAAAAAAAAAGTGAATTATACATGTAAATAGTTATATTAGTGCTTAAAATGTAGACTTTTCCAACCCAAAAAATGTTAACATCATCTGAACATCATTCTAATTATAGTAAAACTTTTCGTTAGTAAAATCTGTCGAAAGTGCAAGATTAAATCTATTTATTACGTATTTGTAATGCATTATGACTTGACTGTTTACTATTTTGTTTGACAGATGTGTCAAATATGAACACATTGAAGTTTTTAATGTATTTTCAAAGACCAAGAAATATTTCTAAACCGTATAGAGAAGATATTCAAAAAATAATTATTGTCACAGTTATAATTTTAAAAAAAAGGTACTATTTATTGACATAATCATAGGACAGAAAGATGTTTGAGTACTACATATTTTATTTTACCAAAATAATTTTACAATAAATTTATTTTCTTCACCTAAGTAAACTTTAATTTCTTAAAATTAATATAATATTAATCCATACTTCTACCATATAGAAAAAAATAGGAAGTGGCAAATTGTAAATAATTTACATGTAAAAGAGATCACAGAATTAATATATTCTCATATTTTGATACATTTTGTAAGACTTAATAAATTGACTAACATACTCAAGTAATTACTGTACTATAATTTGGCTAGGTAGATCAAATGAATGTTTTAAAAAGCAGAACCTTGATATTTTGATAATTTTTGTAAAAATGCAAGAATTGTTGAACTGAAGCACTCACATAATTACTGTATTAAAATAAGGCTAGTAAGCTCACCTGAATATTTTACAAAGAAGAACCTTACTTGTGAATGATATACATTTGGAATAAAACCATTATTAAATTTCATCTTGTTGGAATAATGTTTTCTAAAAATATATTTCCATTTTTGGTTATTGTAGTTCTTCCACTTAAATAGTGAAAATGATGATTCAAGTGCTTGTATTGCAAGAGAAGGAATAGATAAAACAGAAACTTGACCCCATATCAACAGTACTTAAGTTAATTTTATGCATTTAAACAAGGAAGCTATTGTAAACGGATTGGTGTTAAAAGCATAGGTAGATATTTTGGGTTGTGTTAGACTAAGGTAACTTTTTGGCTATATTTAATTGGATCACATTTTTTATTGTGCTTTATTAGATTATATCTTGGTTTGTATTTGATAACTTCTGTGTGTTGTTTGAATGGTAATCTCTGGATGTATTTTAAGTGAATAATTTTGTTGGTTTGAATTTGAATAGCCAGTTTATCAGGATAGACTGAGCAAGTTTCAAAGGAGAAATAATTTTGATAATCTACTGAGATATAACTTACCAGAATAATTAATGATGAAGTAAGGTGGTCAAACTATAGTTAAGCTTTCATATCATATGGTTAGGTAAAGAACAAGATTTCATATTATGTGGTTAGGTAAAGAACAAGATTTCATAGCAAAAAGGTTTTAACTTTGCTAACAGAAATGCAAAACAGGTTGGAGAGAGAGAGAAACAAATCACCCTCTTAATTGTTAACTACATGCTAGTTCCCTACTATTTAATAGGAGCCTCAGTCCTAGGTTTGTTTATACCATGTAATCCCTCCGTTTGAATTTTCTTCACATGTATCCTTGATCACTGCCTACAGCTGAAACAAATAGTGCATTTGCTCTTCAAATATATCTGTCACCCATATTCGATTATTTGACAATAAAGACCATGAAAATATTATGTCTGTTTGCATATTTGTTGTACTTTGTTTATCATAAATTGAAAGCAATTCCTCACAATAATGGTAATGAAATTTACAGGTCATGTACAGGCATGTGTTCAAAAATTCTAAAAAATATTTAGTATTGGCTTCATCATCAAAATTACCTGCATTCAGAATTATACAGATATTACCAAATATGATACCACCTTTTATAATATATACATCAGATCATACTACACCCAATTTGACTATGTCACGCTCAGCCATACCTAATAATTTCTTTTTAAATATCCATTTTGGTTCATTTTTAGTGATTTAGTGATCATTCAGCCCACGTCTGAATATATTTATATTGAACATTGTTAGTTTCTTCATTCATAGATTTGAGGTGCAGTGAAAATTTGTATGTTTATTATGTCACACAAACAGTTACATCTGACAGGTAATCCAAATTGTTGAATAGTAGTGAATACTGAACCTGAGGTGGCTTTGTTGGTTAAAATGCCATTTAACAGTATGTTTGCTTTTTTGAATTTTACACAAAGCTACTCAAGAGCTATCTGTACTAGCGGTCCCTAATTTTGAAGTGATAAACTAAAGACAAAGCATCTACTCAACACCACTTATCATCAAATCTCTGGCTACTCTTTAAGTGCAAATATTGGGAATACCTGTGGTATTATATCCCCCCCCTCCCAGCTGAAAGTGTGAGCATGTTCAGTGCTGAAATTCGATCCTCCAACCTGCAAATTGTGAGTTGAGTGCCCTAGCCATCATGCCATGCTAGGCCAGTGAACATTATGATGAGAGGTAGGGTAGATAGACATAAAGATACATATATTCAGCGGATGTAGTTGATGAAATTTGCTTGTGCTTTGCAATCGAGAATCATTCTCGAGGTGTCGTCCATGTTTTTTACAGCATGAAGAAAATCATTTAAAATATACTAAAAAACCTAAATATTCAAATACCAAAATTCAGTTTGAATATTCATTTCAGCTCTACCAAAGTTTTCATACTGATGTTATTTTGATAGTCATTTTTTAATGATTTGACAAAATGATTATATAGTGAAAGTTAACAGTATTAATATTAAAGTTTTATATTTCTATTTTAAAATATTGGACTCTTCTCTTGAACTGTAGAAACTTAATCTCTTGCATGACTTGTTTAGTGAGATTCTTTAGAGGAGAAAGTTGTTTAAACATTTTTGTATTTGAGTCATTTCCATACAAAAGAACAAGGATGTTTTTATTATTATTCTAGCATAATTTTTTACTTGTATCAGTTCTTTAGTTAAAAACTTATGTTATGTTGAATAATTTATTTTTGTGCCCGTCACAACACTTTGTGTATAAAAAAACAACCAAAGAAACTGGGTTTAAATTGCTCATTTCATTGTAAATTACATAGGCAACCCCAGCAGTAATTAGTGGGATTAATTGCAATATTCATGGTATACTTTAGATTTTTTTGTGACTCATGAGTTATTAGGGATTCTGTAACCAACAAAATAAGTACTTCACGATCAGGATTCTTGTGATAAGCCAAAGTACATAACACATTGTATCTGTAGAAATTTCCAACAATTCATGAAATGTAACTGTTTTAAACACTGGTTTGTTTTATATCTATTTCAAAATATAAAATTCAAGTTTTACATGGGAATTTATAAAACATATTTGACATTAGCAAATGAAATGGAGGTGTTAATTATAGTTTGCAGAAAAAGAAAAAAAAAGTATATGGGAATTTTTCATGTGTTTTGACATTAAGTGGTAGCTTAACTGAGCCAAACTGTTTAGAATCCATGAACTGAAGCTCCACCGAATTATCTGTTGTAAACAGTAATAATACAGCAATGCAAGGAAACTAATTTCTGATATTCTCAGATATTTAGTTACCAGATCTGGAATATATCATATTTTAAATAATAAATTTATTTTTCTGTAATTAGGATTTTAATTTGTTTGTAAACTAATTGTTCTTTTTACCACAACAATGTAGTAATAGTAGTGTAAGTATCAAAATATACAAGGTAGTTTAGTATTATATCAAACAAAAGTATCAATATTTTAAAAAGAAATATTTTTTCAAAATGATTTTGGAGTATTTGGTAAATTGAATTTCAAAGAATAGTAGAATCAACACACAACTGTAGCAAATTTCACCATTACATTCAGTGTAGAATCAACACATGACTGTAGCAAATTGTACCATTACATAGTGCTAAAAATTTGGGTAAAATTTGTCTTTATAGGAAATTTACCATTATGGAGCATTTTTTAATGTTTAGCTATACGGTTTTTAAAGGAATTCTTAAAAAGCATGTAATTTTGAAAAGAAATTCACAAAAAATATATAATTATTTTAATGTAAAGTTAATTATTATTATTAATTATTACCCTTATATGTATATGTGATACATACTTCAAGAATTTCAAATCTTTGTTCTGGGTAATTTGTTTGAAATAGAATCATTATAGTTGTGCATTTAATATTTTCTCAATACTGTTTGATATTGTGCAATTAATGGTGCAGTTATATGCTGTTTCCACCCATTCTATGCAATAAGCTTGTGTTCTAGATACCTTAAAACTGAATTGGACTATGACTATGTAATTTAAACATTTTTTTTGTTTTATACAATAGTATATATTACAAGTGAACTTTTATATATGACTATAGAATTTAGTCTTCAGTGAAATGTTCTTTACTTCTACTTCTTAACACCATACAAATAAGTTTGTAAAACTACATAGAAAAGCTGATATTAAGTGGATGTTCTTTAAACTTCAAAACCCAATTAACAAGCAGTCTGAAACAATAAATTGAGTCTATGTGCACTAACTGAAATAAGAATGGAACTGACTTTAAACAAACTTGCTAACATTTTCAGTATTGAGTGAAGTAGAAAAGGTTTGTAAAAGCAGTTGAAACATTCCATAACTTTTTTCTAGACCAGAAATAAAACAAAATGAATGATATGTTTTTTCAAAGTTCATAGTTCCTGTGTTTCACTGACAATAATTGGTAATATCTTATTTCCAAAGATAAAATATTTTCACTTTTTGGCAGTTATAAATATAAAAAATATACCTTAAGTCACCTGAACAAAATCTGTTCACTTTAAAAAAAAAAGTCGAAACAGATAGATAAAACATGGTTGTAATTTTTTTGTTGTTGGTTATTCAATATATATTTAAATTACAGTTTTCTACTATTGATAAGTAACTTTTCTGTAAAAATTTAATTATAAAAACATTGTAGTAGCATAATGAAACTATTTAATTGGATTTTTTTTTGCTATAGAAAAGATAAAATTATATAGTCAAATTTTTATTACGGTGAAGGTTAATGTGATATATCAAACAGTTATATACATTTAGATTTTATATTTATTAGAAAAGATAAATTGTTAGCTGTTTTTCTTATGTTTATTAATTTATTGTTTTTGATGTGTATGAGTCTGTATTTAGAACTACTATAAACCAAAAAAAAAAGAAAAAAAAAGTTTCATTCTCTCTTAACTGTGTTTTGATTTTAATACATGAAAATCATATTCTAAGGAAAACAAAATTTTGGAAAGTTTCCTAAATCTTACAGTATCCTACAAATAATTATCCTTGTAGTTTTTATTAGATTATTTTGGAAGAAAGAGCACATAATTTAAAAAGATACTATTTAAAATAAATATGAGAACTACTAATTTTTATTTCACTAAAGTAACCTTTTAGTGTTTCAAAATGGTTAATATCAGTCTAAGTTTCTACACAGAGAAATAGGAAGTGACAAATCATTAGCTAATGTTAACAGATATAAAGGGAAATTCTTATCTAGATTTTGTTTCTAGCGACTTTCATATTTTTTGCATTATGTTCAATGTATGTTGGGAATAAAGGCAGCAAACAGTTCTAATTTTTCTTTTGAAATAAATCATGAGTGTAATCTATTAAGTTCTCTTTGTCAAGTGATATGAACCTTCATATAACAAAAATTGTGAACTTCTTGTATTTCTGGAAATTTAAGGCCTAATAAAAATTAAATTAGATTTTGTAAAGAGCTTATTAATTAAAAATAATGTTTTACAGCTTTAATTGTTGAGAAAACATCACATAATTTTAGCTTCAATTCTAAAATAAAAAAGTTGATAATAAACACACCAAGTACACTTTAGAAACTTTTATTTATGATTATTTCATAGTGTAGCATTTGCACTATACATTAATTACAATTGTAATGCAGTAACTACATAACTACTACAGCTGTCCACCAACTTAGACTATTAAAAACAAAGCTTAATAGCCAAACTCTAAACTTCATTTATCTATTAATACATTAGATGCACACAAAACTATACCGCTTGACAACTTTGAACTTTAACAATCATTTTAAATATATCTTAATATTTTGCATAGATATGTACCAGTATTTTACATGATCATTTAAAATAACATTATTGCACATAAATTACTCCACATTTGGAAAATAAAAAAAAAACCATTGGACCACTTTCAACAAAATCCTTGAGTACTGATGCTTAGTTCAGTGAGGAATACTTGTTACCACATTTTTATATTAAAAGTTACTTTTCTTTTAACACCTAAAATTGATAACTCAATGTGTGATTTTGATTTATATTCCATAACAGCTCTTACTTTAAAGACTTTCAAACTAGTAATTATGTGCACAGAGAACAGTTACCAGATATCATATTGTGATAGGAATTTACTATTGACAGTTAATTTTGTCTAATTATTAAAATTCAGAAAATTTCAAGTTTTACACATTTTGTTTCTTTGCACCACCACCAGTCATAATTTCATTTTTCAAGTTCCTAATAAAAAGCAGCTTTTTTTTCTAGAAAACAGTTACAAATGTTTATAAAGCCAACATTTGTCTTGAGTCGTATGAAAATGGAATATACTTGAAATATCAAGTATTATATACAGAGTAAACTTTAATACTGGTGCAACTCGTATCTGAGGTTACCAGCTTATGTATAAAACATACCAATATTCAGTCGCTACGTCTTGTATAAGCAACCATAGTTTTCAAGTTTTTATTCAAAAGTTTGCTCAAACTTAAAATGTTTTATATGTGGTAGACTTGCAACTTAATGATGTGACACAAGTGGAAGACATCGGTAGTTAATACACCATACAGATAACTTCTCAGTAAATTCCTTCACATCAAAAGGTTAAATTATTGTAGAAACAGAACCAGAGACATTTATAAACACCTCGGTGTACAAAATTTGGAATTGTTTTTAGGGATTTGTTGATAATAAAATAAGCCAGTTATTTTTTGTATTCTTCCATGAACTATCTTTGAAAAAAAAATAAATCGTACAATAGAGCTAAACATGACAACCCACTTGTGTTTGCTTCTACTAGACTATAAATTCCCTCAGTCTTAGACCTGAAGGATTAGTGATTTGACATGAAATATAGGTGTAACCAATACCTTAATAGAAAAGTGATTGTGTTCAGTCTTTTCAGCACAATCAATAGAATGAGTAAACCTAAATGCAACAATATTTCCCTTTGCTACATTTTGCAGTAAAAGTAGCATGAACTGCACAGTGCCCTGTTCATGAATTGTAACAAGTTTTTACGGTGAATGTCCCATATTAAGCATAAATAACAAACCTCATTTGTCCATAATTAATTTTTACATATTTAAAGTTAAGCCTAATATTAATGTAGTTTACTCTTTATATTAAAAACTGAAATACAACGTTTTACATCTAAAATGTTGTTTATCATGATTAAGAAACAATAAAAGAAATATATTTATAATTGCTGAAAAAGTACTGATTACAAACTATCAGCAGGTATTAACTGCTATGTTATATATTCTATTAACATCTATAGCTCCTCTGGAGATAGGGAGGCCTCAATCAAAACTTGGTTTTAAAGTTTTATGAATGTTTAAAAAATAAACTCAAGCAGATTTATAAATACTTTTAAATAATTTCAGAAACTGTTCACTTTTTTACAGAAGTTTGAAGTAAATAACCAGAAACTACAATTATCTGCAGAAATAAGAATACTTTAGGTTTGTTAGTGCCTTCTCAAGTGTTGATAACTGTAAAACCAAAATTTGCTACTTTTGTAGTTATTAATAACTGACTAATTATAAACATCAGGTTCCAATTAACTGGTTTTATGGGAAATAAAGAATAAATTGGCATATCCTTAATTATTTTATTTCTTTCTCACAGCATTCTATTTTCACTTTACCAGTTCTATTACTAATGAATTGTTTAATTATTGGATTATGAACTGAACATATATATATTTCTTCAAACAAATGAGGGTTTGTCCCACATACCAGTTTAATTCTGTTTAGGTATCACAAATATACACAGAGAATCTTAGTATACAGCACACACAGATTCTGTAATACAAGTAATGCAAAATCAGTGACAAAATATATATGAAACAAGAAGTACAAGTCATAATCAATATAATTTTCTCCCGAGTAATTATAAGGTTTTAAGTCTTCTACATTTTCATGCACTCAATATACTTTGAAAACGTAAATTCAAAAAATTTAATATTTACCAATTTGAAATCTCATGTCACTTAATTTTCATTGATGTTATTCTCAACAGCTTTTAAGTTTTCCATGAGATTTTCACTAAAGATTCTAAATGAGACAAGACAGTAAGCACTGCTAAAACAAACTCTCCAAAAGAACATAATCCCTAATCTGCTTTTGCCACCACCTTAAACTGGAAAGTGCCTATGGCTTGAGTTATAAGCAAAATAAATAAAACCTTTTAGTGTTCAGTTCCTAAAATTTCATGAAAGAGTAAATATGAATACATGTGCATGTAGAACACCATACTGTAAAACTATATTTTTCTGAAGAACTGAAAGTTAAGACCAGGCAGGCTTTGTACCAGCAACTGCTTAATAGAAAGGTACTTTTAACAGCTAAGCTACCAGTATTCAATACTATAGGTTTAAATCCTGCTTTGGCTCATGTTTCACTTCTTCAGAAAATCTAAAGCGTCCATTATTAACTGTTCAGCATGGTATACTTGTAAAATCTCATATTAGTGTGAAATAAAGGTGAATTCAAGAAACGTCTGGATACTATTATGTCCATGTACGCATCACAATTATATTTAAGATCTTTCTTAATTCATGTTATATATATTTCTTTTAATAAAAAAGGAATTTGATAGGCCTAATATACATAACCTAAAGTGTTCTTCCCAACAAAATATCACAGGAATCCACTGTACAAAGTAAAGCAAAATGAAAACCCTAACACTGTAATACTATTGCTGCCTATCCTATGTACCTCTGCAGTATTATGAATATCTTTTTTTAGCAGTGAGTAAATATATTATAATAAAAACCCATATTATATTAAAATAATAAATACTTAAAAACAATTACTAGAAACTAACCAACATCATCACATATGACATGATGCCAGCCAGATGAGCTTTACTGAAATATTTATTTTTAGCTATGATAAAGTTTTTACTCTACCAAGTGAGTTGTCATCATATTTTAAATTTTCAAGACTACAAGTACATGGAGTACATCATATAATTATTTGGCACAACCATCTCTGGTTCTCCACCTAGCAATAATCAAAGATCTAAATAAACAACCTGCAGGGCTATTAAGAGCTAAATAGTTTATAATCCTTGTTTTCAGGAAGCCCCACTGTAGTTTTTTTTTTTTTTGCCATAATGGCTCTTGATGTAAAAAAAAAAAGGGCATTTTCTCAATAATCACAGATTTCATTACCATGTTTTCTACTAAGGCATCTAATGGCACTCAAATAAACCTTCCCAGACATTTATAATTTCCTTGTAAACAAAGTATAAAATTCTATGTAAGAAAAACACAATTATTGTAACAATACTAGTAATAGAATTTCCACAACATCAACTTTAAACTACCAGCATACATGACTAACTATACTAAGATAAAGACATTGCTCACAGGCACAAAACATACACTATATGAATTTTTCTTCACTGATCTCAGTCATTTTTTCTTCTTTCTTCTAAAGCACTTAAAGTATCATCAATAAGAAAACTGAAAAAGAAAAGGCAAGAACAGGATAAGTCAACACAGTACAGTGAACTCTAAACTCTAGCCCTGGAGTTGGCAACCAGCAGCTCCCAAGCCAAATGCAGCTCTCTGACTCCTTGTATTTGACTCCTATACACATTATTGCCCATATTCAAAAAGAATGAACTTCACATTGCATGCTCTTGAATAATATCTGCATATAAAAAATACAGTATTCCTTTAAACTTTGAGAAAGAAGAATTAATTGCCTTTCTTTGCATGTCAATCTTGATAAGTCACAATAAGCAGACTCTGAACTACTAAACCAGCTAGAGTAGCATATAATGCAGCTCTCCAAACATGTTGCTGACAGACAACCCTCACCCACCCTATGAAAGGTTGCCAACCCCTGTTCTACATTACTAATATTTACACTTTAGATGTTAACATAACAATTACATTTATTCCTAACACCAGTGTTTTACCATTTATTTCTATTTTTTTATTCAGTGTTTCACAACATTTTTGATACCAGGGTCAGGACTGCTCCTCTTAGAGATCACTAAAATGCAAGTACGTCAAAAAACCATTATAAGTCACATATGAATAAAACGTCTGCTTTTCTTTGTTTGTTTTCATGAAATCATGACCCCCCTTTTTTTTTTGACAGCAAGGACCATTGGTAATCACCAGTTTAAGCCTTCTGTCATATATTAAAGTTACTCAATATCTTTATCAATATGAGGATACATAAGACTAATTAGGCCCAAGTCACCAAGGTTAGGGCTAACTTTCAAAATTATACATATCTGATAGGCCCAGGCCTAGAAATTTATGGTGAACTTAAAGCATTATGCATCACCAATACTAGTAATAGGCTATGCAGTATTGCACCTAGGCTCGCAGTAGATATAGATCTTGGGCCTACAATTCAAGGAAACCTCTATTTTTATGCCTTATTATTTTTTATTTTGTTGATATACATAACTTTCTAATGAAGTCACTCAAAATGCTCTCAATGGGACTGTCTTTTCATTGCTATTTAGGCAGTATTTTGTTGATATTAATAATAACTTTTTTCTCAAGCCAGGCCTAATTCGAATTTGTCCTTCACTGACACATCTACTTCCTGCACTGTGTTCATCTTTCCTCTTGACAGCCTTAATTGGCATGAGGCTCAGTGTCAATATTTATATTGCCATTCAGTACATGCACACAAGCATTTAACGGTTAACCTTTGCTCCAGTAGCCCAGGCTTAAATGTTTGGAAGAACAATGGTGTCAATTTGGGAAACCCACCACATGGCAAACACTCCTGGCATTCTGGTCATGATCTGTGTTCTGATTGGCTCATCTGCAAAGACTGGTTTTATGAAGACACATAATGTATGCAATCTAAGATTTTCCACCATGACTCCTTCTCATTAACAATTATCACCCGAGCTAAACCTATTCACAGCAGACATACCCCCAAGAAAAAGTGTATTCATAAGCAACATGCACGTGTTTAACATGAAGTGAACAACAGAACTGTTAAAATGACTACCATACCTGAAAATATCATTGCACACAACATAAAGTTTACAGAATTCTCTGAAGTTGCAGAAAATGCTGACATATGATCATTACTTTTAATCTTATTTTTTATTATTATATTGTTTTGCACTGATAGCTTAATATATACATATTTAGGAATAACCTAATTCTCATAAGTTGATTTAACCTCATGAAATATTATTGGGGTTAAGGCCAAAATATCGTTAATAGTGAAGATACCTAACTCATGAAACAATGCATTCTAATCTTTTTATATTCAATGTAAAAAAAAAATATTTATTTAGCTATACTGATTGCTAAGTTGATTTTTAGTTTGCTCTGATTGGAAGTTAACATTAACCTTTAATTATATCACCATAGTATATAACATTAATGTGTTTAAGTAAAGGTTAGTCTTTTCTTATTATTATATTTTTACTTTTCAATATCTTCAGGGTAATACTATAAATGTAGATACCTTATGTTTTTTTTACAAATTATTTTTCCTATAAAGCACAGATCACCAGGAATTAAAAATACAGAAATGACAAAAATGCCAAGCATAATCATGAATTCTTTTTCTCTGTTATTATGAATTCATAAGCATATGGTCATTTTACATAGATTTTAACCAAGCAAGTCCAAGTCAAACCTTATTTAAAAAGACTTTTCATCTCTTCTGAAGGTATACAATTTTACTCGAAAGGAATGATGGTGAGAATGTAATCAAGTTCCATATTCACTACTAAACATCTAGTTCAGCTATATTATATTTGTTATGATAAATCTACTGTATTGACCATGATACTGCTATTATTGGAATCAAGAACTGTAGGTTAATGGTTCAGTTTTGTTATTCAATGTTAACTTTTCATATCTGAAACCTTGATTGAAATAATTCTTTTATGTTTCATAGATAGTGCAGGCAAGTAACGTTTTTATATTACTTAAAAAAAATAAGGTAACTTTTATTCTTTACAAGAACAAAACAAACACAATTTTCTTTTTTTCTATAATCTTACTGGACATGTAAAATCACATGTTTGGAATCATTAATATAATTAATACACAATGAGTAATTCTTCTTATAACAAATTCCTAGCCAATGCACATGTAATGATAATAATAACAGCTTTTCAATTTACTGTTGATAAACAAGTGAGCTATTTCTTTACATGTGAACTATAAAGAGTTGTTGTTAACAATCATTTCTTAAAATTTTTAAATTACTTGGCTTCTGTTACATAATCTTACCTGTACCACAGAAATGGTAAGGGGACGGTTCCAAAATGCCATAGGGCATGAGCATCTAACACAAAATGCCAGGGAGGGAAATCAGCCACTTCCAGCAAGAGAAGGCCATTAAGCACTATCACAGATAATGCACATTTCCACATGTAAGTACGATGCCTGTTCTTATAACACCAGATTAGCCAACCACAAGAGTTTAAAACACCTAAAAACAACAACAGATATACATATGTGAAAAGTAACTGAATAAGAAATAAAATACCTGAATTATTCAAATGTTATCACAAAATATACTTTTGGTTAATTTCTTGGTATTTTTTAACAAAATGTTACAGAATAACATACTGATAAAAAACAGATCTATCATACAATATTTCTTATTTCAAAAATATAAGTAATGGTTATCATTAAAAATAAAATATATTTAACGTGACATCATGAATTAAGAAAAATATGAGAGATAAGATGCAAAATACATTTAAAAGATTAGTTCTCCATATATGGGCTCAGTCATTGTGACCAAAATTTGTAATCATGAAACTACTTACTACAATTCTGAAATTTGGCAACCTTTTAGCAAACATTACAAGTCTGTTGTAGAAAAAAAAATCAGTGTTATGGAAGAAAAGGATCTTGGTGTTCTGGTTAATTACTTTTTAAGCCATCCAAGCAATATTCTGTTGCTAATGGCAGGGCAAATAGAATTTTAGATTGTATCCACAGAAATACTGAATACAAGTCTAAAGATGATATAATTTCATTGTATAGGTCATTGGTTAGGCCACATTTGGAATACTGTGTTTAGTCTTGGGTTCCTTACCTTAGGAAGAACATTGAATTGTTAGGAAGTGGTAAATTTGTTTGTTGTTCAGCTCAAAGCTAAACAATATACATTGATAATAAAACCATTTAATTACATTTTAATTGCAATTTTATAAAAAGGTCATGACATATAAACTTTGATCTTTCCAAATTCAGAGTTAAATAATGAGTAAAAACAAATCTAAAATAAAATAAAAATTATTAAACGTTTCACTGATCTATCTCAGCATCACCATGCAGAACAGATGAACTAATATAAGGTAAACACTAACATACTTACAAGATACTTTTATTTTTGTTTAAAACAAATATAGACTGTTAATCCCACTTGAATTGATGTATTGACTTTCAGTACAACATTTTATAAGTTACAAATGGTTCACAGTTACAAACTTACTGAAAAAACAATATTTATGGTATAATCATTCAATCAAGTTTTATAATAGTTATGAAGAGTTACTTCAAATTTTGTAAATACACAACAGTAACACTAAAACCTTCTAAAATAGTTGATTGAAGTTCTAATTTATTCCCTCAAGTGTTATAAAAACATCTATTTTTTTCAATTCAAATATAACTATAAGCTACATCTACTCAGAACAGAGAAAATGATACACAGGACAAAGCTATATTGAATACTTGAAGACATTTTGTAAAATAATGAACTTACTAACAAAGACTTTGAACATAAATGAATTCTCTCAAAGTAATATTTTTCTGTCAGTTTCACTGTCTGTTTACAAGTTTCCTTATATAAACTGTTATTAAATGGTTTATATTCAACAAATCATTAGTAAGAACTAATATTGAATTTATTTAAAAGGCCTGTCCTATAGCATTAGCCTAACCTAATTAAAGCTATATAAAAATAACAATCTACTAGATCAGTGATTCTCAAGCAGTTGATCCTCAGATATGCAATTATCAGCCATTGCAGGTTAAGACAACTGTGACTGCTTTAAACTAACAATCATCAACTGCAGGCCTTTACTATTTTGCCAAATAACCAAATAGGCCTTGAGATGCAAAAGACTGAGTAACTCTACAGTAGATAAAACTGTTCACATATATTTAAAAGTATATGTACTTATGCTACAACTGTCAAGAACAATACCATTAGTAACTTACACATGAAAATTCATGAGAAACAACAATTAAGCAAAACATTTGCACATTTTATTTTGAATAACCATTTACATTCTATGCTAATTTTCATGAAAATCTGTGTGATCAATCATGAAAGCCCCCCAAAACCACTTAATCCCACCCCATACTTGAAAGCCCCAATATGAAAGTTTAGAAATCAAAATGTAGTTAGTTTAATCAATTCATGTAATCCATGGATCCAGTCACGAGCCTCAAATAACCTTTTGATCCCCCATACAGGGACTCAAATTTGAAAACTGAACTCAAATTAGTTTTAAACGATTACTTACATGTTAGTACCAATTTTCTAGTAAAGAATTGCCAAAGGTCCATATGACTCCCACTTTTAAGGCATTCTCACAACTCTTAAAAACAATTTTTTTTTTCATATTTATGAGAGTCAAGAAACTACATAACAAACATTATGGGAGTATTTCAAAAAATATAAACACATAGTTGCATCAACCTGGACAATGGGTGATTACTATGTGGTCTATGATGTACCATCTCATAACAATACTAACATGTAATCATGCTATAAATGCCTTTTAAAATTTCTATTTTCTGTTTTAGTAAGCAAAAATACCTTGTTCATAACAACTTTGCTATACATACGTTGTATTTAAAATGATAATAATCCAGAGATCATGGTGTTTGTTATTACAAACCACAGTATATATTTATTCCAGTTAAATCAATTCTAAAATTAAAAAAATAAAAACTCACCTACAATAATATTTGCTTTCATGTTGTAACCATAGTCAAAATGGACGAAGCTTAGATGATAAATATGATAGAAAAAATATGACAGGAATGGCACAGCAATAACAGAGGATCCCATCTTGGATGGTGTTTGGATTACTCTAAATACATAAATCACATTATGAACCTTTAATTGACACATCTAAAAAACCACAAAAAAAAAATCAAAACATTTTAATTTCACACCACAAACACATTTTTTATAAATATGCAATGGTACAAAATGAAGCTGAACATGAGTTGTCAACATTTTATCAGAAATGAAAAGTACTCTTCATATTTGTATAACATGCCATAACTTCAACTTCTTGGTACTGGAACTTCAATAACCTACAATTAATCTTAAATTATGTCCATAGTAGAAGCACCATCCCTTAATTCAAACATGAAAGTCCAAAAGTATTTTAACATTTATCAAAATACTGTCAAACATTTGCTACTTTCAATTTCTGGCAAAACATATAAGCACAATTTTAGTTATCACCTGAGCAACCTGCCTTGCAGCTTATTCTTAAGACTGTTTCAAAGAACTTGTATGCATCACCATTAGGTCTGCAGGTTTTTGTTCAATTATCAGGTTTGATATACAGGTAGCATGCTTCTGGGAGAGGATTCTTTGGTATGTTTTGTTACTTGGTTGGTTCTATTCTGTTCATAAGCTATAGGTTACTGATCTTTAATCCCTGTTTGAGTTGATCTTTCATATTACTGATCTGAATTAAATCATTCTGGGTTTTTTTAGTAATATTCTCTGTCAGTAATACTAAGCTGTTCCAATCTACTTTATGTCCCATTTCAATAATGTGCACTGGTTTTAAATCAGTCAGACAGCATCTTTACATTCCTTAGGACATTGTTTCAGAAGTCTTCCCGATTCTCCTATGTATAAAACTCCACAAAAGCATGAGGTTTGTAGATTATGCGTTTTGTTTATTTTAGACATTTGCACTAAAGTACAAAAGAGCTATCTTTACATAAACATTTCTCATATTGAACTGATAGATCAGAAAGAAGACAGCTAATCATTAGTAAATAACACCAATTCTTGATCTCTCTAATGGTAAAGTAGAATTTCACCATCAACTGTATAATGTATAATAATGCACTATGGCCTCAAAGTGCAAATTTGCTTTTGTAGCAACAGGATGAAAACTATGGAGCCTCAAATTCACAGTCCAGAACATTAACTACAAGAACATACACTGCTCAGTTTCATAGATAGCTGCTTTGTTTCTCAGATGAGGAGTAGGTTACTTTGCAAGTTCAAATACTTCATGAAGTATTACCGGATTGAAAGTGAACTTGAATGTAAAATGCATCAAAAAGTAGTCTAAGATCAAGCTCAAAAGACAGGTTGTCCATATCAAAAACTCCTGAACAGTTTTTTCAAACAAAGCACACAGTTTTATTCTAATTATTGGAATACTGAACTGATTACATAGGTATACTTGCTCCCTATTTTCTACCTGTTAAGAATGTCATTCAAACATGGCACAATTATACTCTATTATAAGACCTAACTGATTACATAAAGTATTGTATGGGTATATTAGTCTTTATCCAGAGTAACTTCTTCAGTTAAGTTAATAATAATGACTAAATCATTTTTGCTCAATTTTTAATTTACCAGGCATAAAAGAAAAGTATTATGGTAAAAGAACCAAACTCATTGAAACCAAACTAATTTTAGTTAAATGAAACTTTAGTTATAACATCCATGTTATTCAAATAAGTGTCAAATAGACATTTTAGCAATTTCAAATTGATAGAAAATAATCCTTTCTCTCAAAGTGCAAACCTTAAGTCATGTTAGGTATTTTTCATGTGATAAGGTAGCAAAACGTTTACAAATAACCAGGTTTACTTTTTGGCTTTCCCTGCCTCTGCCTATCTCTAACCATTGCAACTAATAATTCCCCAGTATTCAAACTGTTCACAATAGAAAATATTATTTTCTCAAATGCTTGTTCTTCGTAAATCTTCATTAATTAGGCTTGTATTCAGTAGTGTTAAATATTCCTGAAACAAAATACAGTACAGCCATGAATAAACAATACAAATGCACATGAAAAGCTCATTGTAAATGCCTAGAACCATGAGCTAAAGAATACAGAATGAATGGCTTGTTTAAAATAATGTAACATTTCTTCAGTAAATCATACTCTAACCATAGTAGAGAATACTTATGTCAATATTATTTGCTATTTCCTCCTAATACAACCAGGAATGTCGAGAGCCAGCACTGGCCCCAGGGCAAACATCCTAGCCGGGCCCCCTTTCTCTCTCTCTTTTTTAACATTTTCAAGAATTTATTTAAAAGATCCTAAATTAGGACAGCAATGAGCTCATAAACCAGACAAAATCATATCAGCAACAGTTTT